>NC_056675.1:33721483-33933983 GCF_018350195.1 Panthera tigris | reverse complement strand
GACACAGAATCCCAAGGGGCTCCAGGCTCTGAGCTGTCAGCACAGAGCCCGACAGGCGGCTCAAACTCACGAACTGTGAGATCATGACCTGAGCTGAAGTTGGACGCTCAACCGACTGAGCCACCCAATTGCCCAATGTTTATCTATTCATTTTTAAAGTAAATGCTACAGTGTGGAGCTCGAACTCATGACCCCGAGATCAAGAGTCACATGCTCCTCCAACTGAGCCAGCCAGGCGCCCCTATCCGTAGATACCGGGAAGCAAAAGTTCTCCTTCTGATCGGCTGCTAACCTGGGAGTCTGAAGCCACCACAGGTCATTGTTTCTGCTACGTGGAGAGAATATCCTCGCAACGAAGCCAGGCAGCAACTCACAGAACAGAGAGAGAAAGATAGAAAAAGCACGTAGCCATTGCTAAAATTCCCGGTGACTTTCACCCATCAGTTTACCATCTGGCTAAGCTCTTTGGGTTTGGGTTCACGCTCAAAGAAGAAAGTTACATTTTGTGGGGACTCCAGTTGATATGATTTTGGGGAGGTCCTGCTAAGAGAAAAACAGTTTAGGGACACCTGGATGGCTCAGTCAGTAGAATACTCGACTCTTGATCCCAGGTTGTGAGTTCAAGCCCCATGCTGAGTGTAGAAGTTATGAAAGAACAAAGAAGGAAGGAAGGAAGGAAGGAAGGAAGGAAGGAAGGAAGGAAGAAAAGAAAGGAGGAAGGAAGGAAGGAAGGAAGGAAGGAAGGAAGGAAGGAAGGAAGGAAAGAAGGAAGGAAGGAAGGAAGGGGGAAGGGAGGGAGGAAAGAAGGAAGGAAGGAAGGAAGGAAGGAAGGAAGGAAGGAAGGAAGGAAAAGAAAGGAGGGAAGGAAGGAAGGTAGGAAAGAAGGAAGGAAGGGGGAAGGGAGGGAGGAAAGAAGGAAGGAAGGAAGGAAAGAAGGAAGGAAGGAAAGAAGGAAGGAAGGAAGGAAGGAAGGAAGGAAGGAAAGGAGGAAAAGTAAAGAGGAGGGAAGGAAGGAAGGTAGGAAAGAAGGAAGGAAGGGGGAAGGGAGGGAGGAAAGAAGGAGGGAAGGAAGGAAGGAAGGAAGGAAGGAAGGAAGGAGGAAAAGAAAGGAGGAAGGAAGGAAGGAAGGAAAGAAAGAAGGAAGGAAGGAAGTGGGAAGGGAGGGAAGAAGGAAGGAAGGAAGGAAGGAAGGAAGGAAGGAAGGAAGGAAAGGAGGAAAAGAAAAGAGGAGGGAAGGAAGGAAGGTAGGAAAGAAGGAAGGAAGGGGGAAGGGAGGGAGGAAAGAAGGAGGGAAGGAAGGAAGGAAGGAGGAAAAGAAAGGAGGAAGGAAGGAAGGAAAGAAAGAAGGAAGGAAGGAAGTGGGAAGGGAGGGAAGAAGGAAGGAAGGAAGGAAGGAAGGAAGGAAGGAAGGGGGAAGGGAGGGAAGAAGGAAGGAAGGAAGGAAGGAAGGAAGGAAAGGAGGAAAAGAAAAGAGGAGGGAAGGAAGGTAGGAAAGAAGGAAGGAAGGGGGAAGGGAGGGAGGAAAGAAGGAAAACAACAGTTTAATTATGACTATAAAACGGCTAGCGGGGCGCCTGGGTGGCTCAGTCAGTTGAGCGACCAACTTCGGCTCAGGTCATGATCTCGCGGTTTGTGGGTTTGAGCCCCGCGTCGGGCTCTGTGCTGACAGCTCAGAGCCTGGAGCCTGCTTCGGATTCTGTGTCTCCCTCTCTCTCTGCCTCCCCCCACCCCCCACTCACACTCTGTCTCTCTCTCCTTCAAAAATAAACATTAAAAAAAAAATTAAAAAAAAAAACTGCTAGGAAATGAACAGCAGCCCAGACTTTCCCCAAGAGCTAGTTTGTTGACCCTTGATCTAATATATGACTTAGGAGCAAAACTTCTAAAATAAAATAATTACTAGGGCCCCTCCCAGGGCTTAGGAGGACAGAAGCAAATACCCCAAAACTCACGTTTCATGACCCTCACATTAAGTCACCTCTGTTTGTATCCACTTAGGATCAGTCCCTTAATTTGTTTGTACCTATCACTTCTTTCCCCGGTGTTATACCAGACTGCATGCGAGAGCTGCCTCATCACTGTGTTAGCCTCTGTCTGTCTACACCACACCTGAGAGCTGGCAAATAGCTAAGGATATTTATGCTCTTTCTCTTTCAACTATATATATGTAGTTATACACAGATTTAGATAAATTGATTGACTGATATACAGAGAGATTGATATATAAATATAGAAATCAATCCTGCCTGTACTCTCTCTGTTCTCTCTTTTGGACAACAATTTAGCAGTTCTGTGCACTCAACTCAGCTCCCACTGACAACATAGATAAGCTTAATAGTAAGTGTGAGGCACTGTGCTTAGTGCTTTAAAGACATTTTCTTATTTAATCTTCTTGATAAAGGGGGGAGGGGGGTCCGTTCCCTGCCTGTGGTTGGTTCAGGAATCCAGGCCTAAGCCACTCAGCTTCAGGCACTTCCCAATGAATGGATTCTCAGTCCATGGGTAGGTATGAGACCAATTACACTGAAAAGAAGGAATCGTATTCCATCATCAGGAGGGAGGGGAGGGCTCTCCATTGCTCATTAGATATGAACAATAAGGCACACGCCCTCAACTCCCACAAGAAGCCAGAAGCCACCTAGTGACCACAAAAGAAACTCAACCTTAGTCTGAAGGCAAAGCCTGGATAGAGAAGGAAAGCTTGAGGGTTGGGTCAGATTCAGTTGCTGGATTAGCCACACCTCGAGGACACCCCACCACCGGGCTCTTTGCTATGTGAAATGATGCGCTTTCTTGTGGTCGACATAAATTTGTGTTCCTTCCAGCCGCAAACATCTGGTTGATCTACGTTCATTGTACACATGAGAAAGCTGAACTCAAAGATACTATGTAACGCAAGTGAGTCAGTCAACGAGTAAGTAGCAGACCTGGGTCTGACTGCCATACTAGCGCCTTTCGTCATACCAGTTTGAGGCTTAGCCTGAACATCCTGCCCCACTGCCCCCGTTTCTGCAGTGCAACCAATGACACATCAACAACAACTGTAATAATGGTAGCTAACACTTGATGAATGTCTGTGTCAGATACTGTTCGAAGTGATTCACTGTTACCAGTATCCCCATTTAACAGATGAGGAAACCGAAGCAGAGGATTTAAGCAACCTGTCCAAGTTCATAGGAGATTCCAATCATCCATGCTCTTACCCACTACGTTAAATAAAGTGATGCATTTTAGTACCGACTTCAGTTGGAGAAACTGGTTGCCACAGACCCCACCAACACCCTGTTGTTACACGCGGGCTGCTTCACTTCTTTGCAAAACCAGCCTAGCTCCTGTAGGCACAGAATTTCCAAACCTTGGGGCACAGCAGGGCAGCAAAGACTAACGGCCATTACTTTGCTATATCCATTTATTTCCCGGTTTATTTTGCTTGTTGGCTAACTTTCTCCAGTTTGCTTTTCTATCTGCACTGCCACCCACTTCCTTATGCTACGACTTTAAATGAATTACATTCTTGGCACATTCACCTCCCTTCCTCCCTCTCCCGTCTGAAGCTCAGTAAACCCAGCTGGCGATAGGTTCGCCTCCAACTTGTTTCTTCTTGCACGTTATCGACTTAGGAGCTGAAAACAATTCCAAGTCTATAGCCAGTGTCCAAAGGATGCTTACCAAAGGCCCAGCACGTTCTGAGTGCTTAACATTAATGCTCCTTGAAACAACCTCTGAATTGTTCTATTGTTATCATCCACCCTTTGGGAACGGAAAAAAAAACCTGAGACACAGAGAAATTAAGTGATCTGCCAAGGTCACACAGCAATACAAACCACAGCAAAAAGACTTGAATGTCGAAAGTCTGATTACGGCGGCCCTTGGCATTGCACTTACTAGGGGGGAAATGGCTACTTGTATGGTATCAGAGAACTTTCGAAATATTAAAGCGTGCCACCCCACCCCCCGCCAGGCCAATCCTGTGTTTGTTGAAGATTCCGTCAAGCAGAGAATTATATCAACTCAGACCCAATCTTTTCAACCTGACCCTCTGTCCTCAGCCTGATTTCCTCAGCTTAAAATGAATGCTCTTTGCAGGCTTTCTCATTGGCTCTCTCATCCTTCCGGAGCTGGGCGGTCCCACATGAAAGCTGTCAGCCACCTGTGGCTGCTAGAGAACCTTTAGAGGGGCTAGTCCAAATTGAGAGGTGCTGTGAACATTCAGTGCATGCTAGATTTCAAAAACTTCGTATCAGGATGAAATACAATTTCGATAATTTTCGTATTGATTACAAGTTGAAATGACAATATTTTGCACGTATGGAGTGAAGCAAAATGTATTGCTAAAATTATTTTCAACTGCTTCTTCTTACTCTGTTGCTTTTTTATTTTTTTAAATTTTTTAATGTTTATTATTTAGAGGGAGGGAGACAGAGCATGAGTGGGGGAGATACAGAGAGAAAGAGAGGGAGACGCAGAATCTGAAGCAGGCTCCAGGCTCCGAGCTGTCAGCACAGAGCCCGACGTGGGGCTTGAACCCATGAACCATGAGATCATCACTGGATCCGAAGTTGGACGCTTAACCAACTGAATTACCAAAATTCATCCTTTTTTACCTGCTCTGTGAAAGCAGGTAAAGTGCCCCATTTTTAACTTTTTTTGTAAATTTTTGCTTCTTCTGCCTCTTCTTCTTTTTTTCTTTATGTTACCTTACAAATGTGGCTGCTAGAAAATTATAAATTATATGGGGCACCTGGGTGGCTCAAACCCCATATCAGGCTCTGTCCTGACAGCTCAGAGCTTGGAGCCTGCTTCTGATTCTGTGTCTCCCTCTCACTCTGTGCCCCTCCCCCGCTTGTGCATGCTCTCTCTCTCTCTCTCTCTCTCTCTCAAAAATAAATAGAAACGTTAAAAAAATAAAATAAAATAATAAAAAAATGCAATCGTGATAATAGTGTTTGAATTACAAGTAAAAAAACCACCTCTCTCATGACACTTGAGGCATAAGTCCGGACCCAGCCAGGACAGCAAAGCCATATGGCAATTAGCATAGCAAAAGTTTAATTTAAAGAATTATTAACTCCCATGGGCGATTGGTGTAGTGACGGATCGGATGCTAGGGATGAGACACAATGCCCAAAGAAGAGTCTCTCTCTACTGCTCTTGGCAGCAGCCAGACCTTGTTAGTGAGGTGTTGCCTCTGGAACTTGCTGGAAATTTGCTACCTGGGATGCCGGGGAGAGTCTCCCTGGAGGCTCTCACCACAGAACCATCTGACGGGGCGGGGGTTGGGGGGGATGTCAAGGGGAAGTTGGGTGCTGCTGACCACAGTGCACGGCAGGTGCCTGGAAAACTGCCCACACCAAAGGAGCTGGACTCTGGCTAAAGCTACATGCGTGGCTGGAGACAAGCCGTGGAGGAGCCGGGGCCCTGGGGAGATGTCCAGACACACTCTAAGCGCCTGCCTGGTAAGCACAGGGCACCAGGAAGTAAAACCCTTTGCTCCTGAAACGTCTCTCTCTCTCTCTCTCTCTCTCTCTCTCTCTGGCGCCCTCTACTGACAAAGCTTCAGGGCCAGCTGGCGCAGGAAAAAAAGTTGTTTTTTTTTAATTTGTTTTAAATGTTTGTTTATTTTTGAGAGAGAGAGCTGGGCGGGGGCAGAGAGAGAGAGGGGGACAGAGGATCAGAAGCGGGCTCTGCACTGACAGCAGAGAGCCTGACGTGGGGCTCGAACTCATAAACTGCCAGATCATGACCTGAGCCGAAGTCGGATGTTGGACACTTAAGAGACTGACCCCCCCAGGCGCCACAGGAAGAAAAGTTTTAAAGGGCCCAGATCCATTTTCACAGAGCAGGTAAAAAAGGATGAATTTTGGTAGCGGGCATACACTATAATGATGCGGATTCTTCTGGATGCAAGGGACAGATATCCCATTCAAACCTGCTTTTTCAAAAGTTATGTGTATTTGTGTGTAGGAGTGGAGGTATACACAGTCTTAAAAGCATCGCCCCACAGATTACCTATCAAGTACAAATGACAGAAGGGGCCTCTATGGTGGATAAATCTAGAAGATGCTACCTTAAAACAATGATCAAATTTAACGCCACCAATGATAAGAAAAACCAACACCAAGTGCCCTGTGTTGGTGAGGAACTGAGGGACACAACATCACTTAGGAAGGACTCTCACCAAAAACATTTCATCAGGGGGTGCCTGGGTGGCTCGTTCCAATTTCAGCTTCGGTCATGATCTCACGGTGTGTGAGTTGGAGCCCCACGTTGGGCTCTGCGCTGACAGCTCAGAGCCTGGAGCCTACTTCAGAGTCTGTGTCTCTCTCTCTGCTCCTCCCCTGCTCTCACTCTGTCTATTTCTCTCAAAAATAAAAAACGTGATTAAAAAAAATATTTCATCAGAATGTAAACAGTGGAGGGGCACCTAGCCAGCTCAGTCTTGGTGGAGTGTGTGAGTGTTGATCTCAAGGTCACGAATTCGAGTCTCGTGTTCGGGGTAGAGATTACTGAAAAAAATAATAAATAAATTAAAAAAAAAAAAAAAAAAAGAATCCGAGCAGTGGAAACCAATTTCACAAATCCAAACTGAGATATTCTACAAAATAACTGTCTGGACAGAAACGTCAATGTCATAAAAAGCAAAAATGGTTGGAGAACAGTTCTAGGTTGAAGGAGACCGGGGATCCGGCAACAGTGCAATGTGTGATCCTGAATTGTGAGACAAGGACATTATTGGAACAACTGGGGTAAACTGCACATGGGCCATATATCAGAAAAGTTTTTTCAAGTGAATTTATTTATTTTCAGTAATCTCTACACCCAACATGAGGCTCGAACTCAGCCCTGTGATCAAGAGTCTCATGCTCTTCTGACTGAGCCAGCCAGGTACCCCGGTGTTAAATTTCTTTCCTTTCCTTTCCGTTCCTTTCCTTTTCCCTTCTTTTCTTTTCGTTTCTTTTCTTTTCCTTTCTTTTCTTTCTTTTTTTTAAGATTTCTTTCTTTCTTTCTTTCTTTCTTTCTTTCTTTCTTTCTTTCTTTCTTTCTTTCTTTTCTTCAGAGAGAGAGAGAGAGAGCAAATAAGGGGCAGAGAGAGAAAGAGAGAGAGCAGAGCCCAAAGTGGGGCTCAAATTCACGAACCATGAGATCATAACATGAGCCGAAGTCGGATGCTTAACTGACTGCAAAAACCCAGGTGTCCTCCCCAATGTTAAATTTCTCAAATATGATAATCGAATTGGAGTTGTATAGGATAAAGTCCTTGCTTTTAGGAGGTAAATATTGAAGGATTTAGGATGAAAGTGTGATAAGACTAAGTCATTGTCAGATGACAGGATTCAGTAATAAATACCCAGAGACAGATACTAGATAGATGATAGATAAATATAAAGAGATAGATAGATAGATAGATAGATAGATAGATGCTAGATAGATAGATGCTAGATAGATAGACATATAGATAGATGATAGATAGTAATAGATAAATATAACAGAGAGATCTAAGAAAAATGTAGAAAACATAATTTTTTTTTTTTAAGTTTTTTTTCAACGTTTTTTATTTATTTTTTTTGGGACAGAGAGAGACAGAGCATGAATGGGGGAGGGGCAGAGAGAGAGGGAGATGCAGAATCGGAAACAGGCTCCAGGCTCCGAGCCATCAGCCCAGAGCCTGACGCGGGGCTCGAACTCACGGACCGCGAGATCGTGACCTGGCTGAAGTCGGACGCTTAACCGACTGCGCCACCCAGGCGCCCCAGAAAACATAATTTTTAAAGGAGGAGCTGAAGAACGGACCCACACAACCGGAGAGGAATCCACTAGCTTCAGGAGCAGTTGGATACATGTGCTCAAATAACGTGTCAGCAATCTGTCTTTCTCCATCTCCCAGCTCTGCTCTGCTCAAATTTGTTCTCCGAGTTCATACCCTATCAGCTAGCCTAGCCTAGCACACAGACAACACCTCTTTCCAGGGCTGATGCTCATTGGACACTCGGGTCACATGTTCATCCCTGAACCGTGAGGATAGGATGCCCTGATTGGTTACACTGGGTCATGTGCCCACCCTGGGAATCTAGGAATGGCAGAGCAGCCCCACATAAACCACATGAGCTAAGAATGAAGGACTGGTCATGCCCCGAAGAAAATTTGGGAGGGTATTAACAGAAGAAAGAAGACTCAATGCAGGACGGATAAAAAGAACATTTGTAGGACACATATGTATACATTACATATATATTTAACCATCCATACTTTACATCTTTTTTGGAGACTAACATTGTTCATTCACTAAGATACCACTGAGTTATATCTCAATAAAGGTAGACAAAAAATATATATCGTAGACAAAACAAAATCAGACAGTAGAGAAACCTGAGAGACATTACCTCATCCAGGTCGTGGTCAAGGTCAACACCAAGGGCGAGAAGCTATGTTGGTAATCTGCCTCCTTGATTTGGTGTGATGAGCATGGCACTTCCACCTGTGTGGTCTTCCTCCCCAGCTGCATCATCTCAGGCTCGTCGTGTTCTGCACATATCTGACCAGTACTCCTCAAAACTGTCAAGGTCACCAAAGACAAGGAAAAGACCTGAGGGGAGAAAAGGAAAAATGACAAATCAACGTAAAGCAGTGTTCTGGATGGGACCCTGGGGCAGAAAAAGGACGTTAGGTAAAAACCAAGAAAATTGTGGGGGCGCCTGGGTGGCGCAGTCGGTTAGGCGTCCGACTTCGGCCAGGTCACGATCTCGCGGTCCGTGAGTTCGAGCCCCGCGTCAGGCTCTGGGCTGATGGCTCGGAGCCTGGAGCCTGTTTCTGATTCTGTGTCTCCCTCTCTCTCTGCCCCTCCCCCGTTCATGCTCTGTCTCTCTCTGTCCCAAAAATAAAAAAAAACGTTGAAAAAAAAATTAAAAAAAAAAAAAAAACTAAGAAAATTGTGAACAAAGTGTAGATTTTAGGTAATAATAATGGATCAGTATTGGTTCACTAACTGCAACAATTACATGATACTAATGTAAAATAGGGAGAGGAGAATTGGAGTGCAGGTGGATGGGAACTCTTTGTGACAGCTTTGCAATTTTTCTGCATATCTAAGTAAATTTTTAAATTTTTTTAAAGTTTATTTATTTTGAGAGAGAGTGGGGGAGGGGCAGAGAGAGGGGGAGAGAATCCCAAACAGGCTCTACGCTGTCAGCTCAGAGTCCGACGCGGGGCTCAGTCTCCAGGGCTCAGTCTCACGAACCGTGAGTCATGACCGAGCCGAAATCAAGAGTCAGATGCTTCACCGGCTGAGCCACCCAGGTGCCCCATAAATTTTATTTTATTTATTTATTTATTAAAAAATTTATTTATTTTTATTTTTTTTTTTTAATTTTTTTTTAACGTTTATTTTATTTTTGAGACAGAGAGAGACAGAGCATGAATGGGGGAGGGTCAGAGAGAGAGGGAGACACAGAATCTGAAACAGGCTCCAGGCTCTGAGCTGTCAGCACAGAGCCCGACGCGGGGCTCGAACTCACGGACCGCGAGATCCTGACCTGAGCCGAAGTCGGACGCCCAACCAACTGAGCCACCCAGGCGCCCCTAAAAAAGTTTTTTAAATAGCAGCATGCAATTTAATGTTTATTTATTTTTGACAGAGAAAGAGAAAGAGAGACAGAGCACGAGTTGGGGAGAGGCAGAGAGAGAGGGAGACACAGAATCCGAAACAGGCTCCAGGCTCTGAGCTGCCAGGACAGAGCCTGACGCGGGGCTCGAACTCACAGACCGCGAGATCATGAGGTGAGCCGAAGTCGGATGCTCAACCGACTGAGCCACCCAGGAGCCCCTATTTTTTTCAATACATTATGGACATCTTGTACCACATCAGTTTTTAAATGACTGCATGGTACTCCTTTGTATGGCCGATTCATGATTTTTGCTATTTTCAAAAGTTGTCACTGTCTTCCTAGGCAGACATGATTCTAGAAGGAAGCTGGTCTCCCTAAAAGTGGCCATAGCTTGACAGAATGATCTGAAAACATGCCACCCCTTTGTCAGATCCCACGGGGCTCCCCCTTTCCGGCGGGGGGCTGGGAAGCAGCAATTGGTAGTGGACAAGCTCAGTTCTAGAACGCAAGACACTTAGTCCCCAGCCCCACTACTGACCGGAAGCTCTTTCTCTCCCTAGGTCAGTATCCACCTCTGTAAAAACAGGTCATTGGCCTTGATGGCCTTGGTTTGGATCAAGCGAAATCCAGTGTCTGTGTCTAGACCCTGGAGGATATGTGACCTGGGAGCACAGTAGGCCCAAGAAAGAATAATCAAAGAAGGGGCCAGAGCGCCCTGAGGTTAAATGACATGCCCAGCTTCCTCGCTGGCAGTAGCAAGCAGGCCTGGGACCTGAACTCCGGTTTCCCTGAATCCCCAGCTAAGCCCTAGGAAGCCGAGCACTCTGGATGCACCAAGTGCCTGCCTGGTGCTTTGGACGGGACTATGTGCTTTGTTATGGTTGGAGTTTTGCCATGTGATCCACTTCTCTTCATTCATCAAAGGCCAGACACAGACACAAAATGAAGGATGCACCTGTCCCCCCCCTCACCAGTTGACTGCTACTTGTAAATTTCTCAGCTCAGCTATCACCTCCTCCAGGAAGCCCTCCCTGACCACCACACACCGGGTGTGCCTCTGTGTAGTTCCACAGCCCCTCATCACGGTTCTCGCCATGGTGCTCTAACTGCTCGTTCAACATGCCGTCTGCCTCTGTGACTTCAGGAATGGAGTCTCTCTTGTCTGCTGCCACATGCCCTGGGACAGTCACACTATTAGGCCAGAGCATCAGTTCACTAAATGTTCGTCGAGAAACAGATGAGTTTCAGAATGAACTGTTCGTGGAAATATAGCCTGATTGCTATGCCTTGCCGCTTCAGAACTCCACTGTCGTGTTGCTACGACACATTTCCCCAAACTGGGTGGTTTAAAACAATAGGAATCTATTTCCCCAGGGTTGTGGGGCCAGCAGTCTGAAATCTAGCGGAGGTGTGTTCCCTCCAGGGGCTGTGGGGCAAGCTCTATTCCTTGCTTCTTCCAGTTTCTAGTGACTTCTGGCATGGCCTTCCTGGGCTTGTGCCTGTGCCAGTCCAAGCCCCCACCTCTGTCTGAACACAGCCTTCACCTCTTTGTGTCTGTCCTCTGCGCATCTCTGATTAGGATATGTGGCACTGGATTTAGGGCGCATCACATTCAAAGGCTCTGGAGATGTAGGTGTGAACATATCTTTTGGGAGACTACCATTCAACTCACTACACCCACCCCACTGTAACTCTTGCTTTTCTCTCTGTCTCCCCATTACAGCATTGTGTCACTTAGGAATATATTAGCTGCAAGTGATAGAAAACCCCACCAGTGGGGCTCAAGTCACAAGGGCATTTATTGTTTAACAAGAAGTGCGGACAGAGGCCACCCAGGGTTCATTTGGAAGCTGAGTGCTGTCGGCAAGGACCCAGCCTCCTGCCCTCCTTCTACTTCACCACCTTCAGTACTGTGGCTTTTCAACTTTGAGTTCATCTTCTCATGGTCACAAAATGGCTGCCACAGCTCCAACCATCAGACTCTTACATACCACTCACAGCAGGAAGGGAAAGAAGGCAGCAAATACAGCCACTCCTTCCTCATGGTCATTATGTCCGGGTGAGAAAGTTTTCCCGGAATCCCCCCGGTGGACTTTCCATTATAATTCATTGACCAGAGTTGATTTTCATCCCCACTCCACACCCAAGCCAATTCTTATTAAAGAACAACAGAATTGCTATGACTGGCTTAGACCAGTCTCAGTCTTAGTAGCCTAATAAAATCACCTTAGTAGCTTTTAATAAATACTAATGCCCATGCAGGCTCAGAGCTGTCAGCCCAGAACCCCAAGTGGGGCTCAAACCCACAAACCGGGAGATCATGACCTGAACTAAAACCAAGAGACAGATGCCCAACCGACTGAGCCAACCAGGTACCCTCCAGCATTTAAACAAATTTTTTTTAAGTTTATTTTATTTTTGATAGAGAGAGACACAGAGACAGACAGAGCATGAGCAGGGGAGGGGCAGAGAGAGAGGGAGACCCAGAATCTGAAGCAGGCTCCAGGCTCCCACCTGTCAGCACAGAGCCCGACGCGGGGCTCAAACTCATGAACGGTGAGATCATGACCTGAGCTGAAGTCAGACTCTCAACCAACTGACCCACCCAGGCGCCCCCTGGCATTTTTCAAAGGATAGTTTCCCCAAATGATTCTAATGTACAACTGGGGTTGAAAACCACTGACTTAAACCGAGGGTTAGCACATTTTTCTACATTGGGCCAGAGAATAAATTTCTTTGGCTTCGTAGGCCAGTTTTCCCTGCAACTATTCAATTCTGCTGTTACAGCACAAAAGCAGCCACAGACAGTACTGAATGAACTGCTGTGGCTGTGTTCCAATAAAACTTCATTTACAAAGGCAGGTGGCGGGCTGAACTTGACCTGTGAGCCATAGTTTTCTGCCCCTGGCCCAAACCAACGAGGCATCAGGAATGCTGTGAACCTGAAAAAAGAGAAATGGTCTGCAGGGGGCGGGGCGGGGGTGGGGGTGGGGGTGCTCAGTCATGATCTCACAGTTTGTGAGTTTGAGCCCCGCCTTGGGCTCTGTGCTGACAGCATGGAGCCTGGAGCCTGCTTCAGATTCTTTGTCTCCCTCTCTCTCTGCCCCTCCCCCATACGTGCTCTGTGTCTCTCTCTCTCTCTCTCAAAATAAATAAACATTAACAAAATTAAAAAAAAAAAAAAAAAGACGGGGAAGGGGCCACAAAGCAAGGAATGTCGGTGGTCTCTAGAAGCTGGGAAAGCCAAGAAAAAGGATTCTCTCCTAGAGGCTCCAGAAAGGGAGGCTTCCGGGGCACAGTCTGAATTTAGCCCGGTGAGACCTATTTTGGACTTCGGACCTTCACGGTTGTCAGACGTTAAATGCGTGTTATTTTAAGCCGTTAACGTTCATGGGGACTTGTTAAGGCGGCCCTGGGACACGGATACACCAGACCCCACAGGGTCCAGACCCCACAGCGCTTCTCTGGGAGCCGCCCCTCCGGGTAGTTCCCTCCCACAGGGGGTCTGTGCTGCCTGGGGCTTACCAGTGGGCAATGACACATGAGAATTGCTGTCAGCTCCAGACCCAAGCCTCAGGAGGGCTGGCTTGCACTTTTGGGAGTCCCAGGATGCAATAGTTCAAGCTCTGGGGTCGTGTCAGAGAAGGCTGTGCAGAGAGGAGAGGCCAGAAGAGCTTAGAGGGGAGGGAGGCCCAGTCTTCTGGGGGGGGGGGTCTCCGTTTAGCCTCCAGGTGACCCCAGCCCCTCCGGCAGCCACCACGTGAGAGAGCCCCCAGGCAAGATCAGCTATGGCACAGCCCAGCCAGCCCGGTCCACCCACAGAAATGGAGGGATAATAACACGGTTCCTTTAAGCCACTGTCTAATTTTAGCTGCCATGAGTTAAGTTGAGGCCCTTCTGTGGTGAGTGCTAGGAAGCCATCAGCTCCTAACACTGTCCTGAATATCACCCCCACTTTCAAGATGAAGAAACCGAGGCCCTGAGAGGGAAGGTAAGGAGAGTGGCTGGTAGATGGGAGAGCTGGGTTTAAACCCAAGTCCTTCCACCTCCTGAGCCCCAGGCCCTTAGCACCTGCCAGAGCCAGCTCTCCTCAGAGCTCTCTGGATTATACTTGGAGGCCTAGGTGGGCCCCAGTCACTGCTTTGGCCGCCATTGTCGGCCGCCATGTTGGTTCAGGCAAACTCATTGCTAACCTCCTGCCCTTTTCCTCCTCTTGCTCTCAAGTCTCATCGGAGGAGAAGCGGGATTACTTACAGTAAGTGAAAACCAAGACTTGTACAGGAAGCGCAGCCTGATCCATTACAGGGTTATTCTAGCCTGTAATGGACCTGCACGCTCTCAGACACAGCCAGACTGTCTGGAGAGGGGCTGGGAGGGTTTCGAGCTACCCCGTGGCTGCTGGGGGAGGGGGGGGGGGTCAAGGCTCAGGCATGCAGAGGGAGGGGACCACAGGCCCTCGGTGGCCGTTGCTCTGGGTCTCCTGAAACTGCCTCCCCAGACGGTCGTCAGCGTGGCTGGAACAGCGGCCAGCAGGTGCTCGGACGCGGAGTGTTTACCTGCAGTCCTGGGGCTTTCCAGAGACTGCTGTTCCTTCCCCCGGAGGGCAGGGAGGGCCTCCCGGGGCTGATCGCTCGCCCCGGGCCTCGACCCCAGCTGCCTGGGCAGCGTCAAGGTCTGGCACCCTCTAGTGGCCGTGGGGAGAAAAGAGCCGCTTCGGAAGCGGTGGGCGGAGACTGGGGAGCTAGGTTCCAGCTGACGTTGGAAAGTCAGACTCTCCTGTCTTCATTCAGTAAATGCAGGTGTGCGTGGCCTTATCAGATAGGTGTGTTCCAGCCATATTAGCTACGAAAAAATCTTGCTTTCTCACTGTTTTTTTTTTTAATTTTTTAATGTTTATTTTTAAGAGAGACAGACAGACACAGAGAGCACGAGCAGGAGACGGCAGAGAGAGAGGGAGACAGAGAATCTGAGGCAGGTTGCAGGTTCTGAGCTGTCAGCAAAGAGCCCGACGTGGGGCTCGAACCCACGAACCATGAAATCATGACCTGAGCCGAAGCCAGGTCCTTAACCGTCTGAGCCACCCAGGCACCCCTTTCACCGTTTTTTCTTAAGACTGTATTATTTAGTATTTTTAGAGCAGTTTAAGGGCCACGGAAAAATTGAGGAGAAGCTACAGAGATTTCTCCTACACCCTGTGCCCCTATGCATGCACAGCCATTATCAATATCCCTGCCAGAGTGGGGCATCTGTCACAGTGGATGAACCTGCATGGACACATCATCACCCAGAGTCCGTAGTTTCCATCGGGGTTCACTCTACGTAGTGTACATTCCGTGGGTTTGGACAGATGTATAATGACAGGAGTCCATCACTATGGTATCATACAGACTAGTTTCGCTGCCCTAAATATCCGTTCATCCCTCCCTCCTCCCCACCGTGGCAACTGGGATTGTTCTCACTGTCTCCATAGTCTTTGCCTTTTCTAGCTTGTCACAGAGTTAGAATCAGACGGTATATAGCTTTTTTAGTCTGGCTTCTTTCTCTTAGTGATGTACATTTAAGGTTCCTCCGTGTCTTTTCATGGCTAGATACTTTCTTCTTATTCTTTTTTTTAATCCTTTTTTTTTTTTTTTTTGAGAGAGAGAGAGAGGGAGGGAGAAGCGAGAAGGGGCGGCAGAAAGAATTCCACAAGGGGAAGAGAGAGAAAGAGGAGAGAGAGAGAAGTGGAGCTCACCTGGGGCTCATGTTCACCCGAAGTGGGGCTTGTACTCACCTAACGTGGGACTCAAACTCAGGAACTGTGAGATCCTGACCTGAGTCAAAGTCAGGTGCTTGACGACTGAGCCATCCAGGCACCCTCTTCTTTTTTTTTTAATGTTTATTTATTTTTGAGAGAGAGAGAATGGGGAGAGGGGCCGAGCGAGAGGGGGACAGAGGATCCAAAGTGGACTCTGAGCTGTCAGCACAGAGCCCAACTCAGGGCTCAAACTCACAAACCGTGAGATCAGCCCCTGAGCCAAAGTTGGACGCTTAACCGATTGAGCCACCTCCATGCTTTCTTTTCAGTGCTGAATAAACATTCCCTCATCAGGTTGTACACAGTTTCTCCATTCGCCACTTGCTGAAGGACGAATCGGTTGCTTCCCAGTTTGGGCAACGATGAGAAAAGCTGCTGCACACATCTGTGTGCAGGTCTTTGTGTGGACATGAGTTTTCAACTCATTTGAGCAAATACAAAGGAGTGCGATTACTGGGTTGTACGGTAGGAGTGTGTTTAGTGTTGTGGGGAACGACCATGCTGTCTTAAAAAACAAATTCAAAACCCTTAGTTGACTACTAGGAAAAGGTTCTCTAGGTACCTCTGACATGACTTTCCTTTTTAAAAGTGGCTCCCCCGGATGCCTGGGCGGCTCAGTCGGTTGGGCGTCCAGCTTCAGCTCAGGTCATGATCCTGCGGCTCGTGAACTCAAGCCCCACATTGGGCTCTCTGCTGTCAGCACAGAGCCTGCTTCAGATCCTCTCTCCCTCCTCTCTCTCTGCCCCTCCTCCACGCATTCTCTCTCTCCAAATAAATAAATAAACTTAAAAATAAATAAATAGTGGTTTCCCATCACCCAAAACCTTTCTTAATCTGGAGCCCACGGAGCACCTGTGTATCCACAGATGGGCTTTGCAGAGAGAATCCTCTGAAATCATCTGTTAAATTGTTTGAGTGGATCTGGGGAAGAAGAGGGTCTGTAATCTTCATCAGTTGCTAGTGGTGGGGGGGGGGGGGCGGCGGTTGTCTGACTCCAAAAAGCTGAAGAAAATTGCTGAAAGTCCTGGTTTCCTAATGTGGCCTCTGCCTGTTCCTACCTCTGGTCACCTTCCTAAAACCAAAACAGAGAAACAGAAGTCACCCTCCTTTCTTGGCTGCTGTACTAGTGGGGAGAGGACAACTGTGTAAATCCACCCCTCCCCCCCCCCCCCCCCCCCCCACCATCTCAGGGCTTACCCAGAGAAATTTATTTCTGGCTCCTTGGCCAGTTGGGAGCCCCCTGGCTAGGGGCCACCCCATCTGTCAGGGCCCCACGTTCTGTCCGTCCTCGGTGGCTCTGATCTCCTCAGTGTCCTCTCCATTTGGTTGGCCGACGGAGAAAGAGTAAGGAGGATCAGCACGTTGGAGGTTTTCATGGGCCAGGCTTGCAAATGGTGCCCCAGGCTTCCCTACGCATTCCACCGACAAGACGACACTCGCAAGGGAAGCTGGGAATGTGGTCTGGCCCCAAAGGAAGAAGCAGGTTGGCAGAGCAACCACCGGGTCTCTGCCGCCCGTGGCTGCCTCCTACTCACACGTTCAGCTCACCTGTCATCTCCAGGCAGTGTGTTCAATGCCCGCCCCCCCTCCCCCATGCACACATCACGCCTCAGCCTGCCTTGCCCCTGATTCGGTTAGATTCATGCTCTTCAAACTTCGGTGTGCAGTCAAACCACTGTGGGACCTTGAGAAAATGCAGATTCTGAGTCAGTAAGTCTGGAGGGGCGCCTAGAATTCTGCACTTCTTTTTTATTTTAATGTTCATTTATTTCTTTTAGATAGAGAGCACCGGCGGGGGAGGGATGCACGGTGGGGGGTGGGGAACGTGGACAGAGGGGCTCTGCGCTGACAGCAGGGAGCCCCATGCGGTGTTCGCACTCAGGAACCACGAGATCATGACCTGAGCCGCAGTCGGATGCTCAACCTACGGGGTCACCCAGGCGCCCCTGGAATTCTTAATTTCTAACACTTGCCCCGGTGCCGCTGGTCCACAGACCAAAGTTGGTGGAGCAGAGAGGCAGATACCTCTCGTGTCGTCTCCTCCATCAAATCACCGTGTCGTCTCGGTTTGGGCTCAGGTCATGATCTTCCGGTTTGCGGGTTCGAGCCCTGCATTGGGCTCCACACTGGCAGTATGGAGCCTGCTTGGGATTCTCTCTCCCCCTGCCCCTCCCCTGCTCGTGCTCGCTCTCTCTTCCTCTCTCAAGATACGTAAAATAAAATAAAAAATCACTGTGTTGTAGACATGGCTCGTTTCTGGGGCTGTCCCCCAGGCGCCCCGAGACCAGGCGGCTGCATCCGCTGGTTGTTGGACGCCTCTGGTGCCGAGCACGGTACCTGGCCCAGAGCAGGACCCCAGTGACTGCTGCAGAGTGAAGGACTGGTGAGTCTCTTTGCTTGTAATCGAGGTTCCCCCTCCCAGCCCCCCTGGCTGAGCCACACTGGACTGGGGGACAACTTGAAATTGCCAAATTGACCAGCAGCAGAGCCGGCCTCTTGAGGGAGGTTACCACGTCAGAGGAAGGAGGCAAAGCCCCTCGTCTCAGGATCCCAGGTGGGCTTTGCGGCACCCATCCCACCCCCCGCAGTCCCAGTCTGGGCCTATGCTTGGCCCAGAGCATCCTCTGGCCTCGAGATGCTGTGTTTCTGATGGCTTTTTGTTGTTGTTGCTGTCTATTTATTTTTGAGAGAGAGACAGAGAGACAGAAGCAGGGGAGGGGCAGAGAGAGAGAGGGAGACACAGAATCAAAAGCAGGCCCCAGGCTCTGAGCTGTCAGCACAGAGCACAACGCGGGGCTCGAACTCATGAACTGCAAGATCATGACCAGAGCCAAAGTTAGGTGCTTAACCAACTAAGCCACCCAGGCGCCCCTCCTGTGGCTTCTCCAAAGCTCCATAAAAACTAAGTTGTGGCATATGAAATTGCCTATATTCAGTTATTTTTGACCCGTGAAAAGTCAGTTTCATATGATTCAGCTTAAGAATCCAACAATTGACATATTTACTTATTTCCCCAAAGGTATCTACAGATACTCCTTCCTGAAATATTATGACCCAGAGAGGGCAAAGATGTCAAAATAAAGAAAAAAGAGTCACCTCTAACCTCTTAAAAGGAAGACAGGATCCATGTACTGGGAGCCCAAGACAAGATAATCAATGAATTTGATGGTCTCTGTACTTAAGTTCAGTTGTTTCCAGAAATCTGGGGTAAAAAGGAAAACTCAGAGTGTAGGCTTTTTTGCAGTCAGATAAAAGGAATTAAGTTCAGAAGGAGAGCCAGATGTCACCCTCAACCCAAATTCAGGAAGAAAATGGTCCCGTTAAACCCAAGTCTGGGTGAGCTGTCATTTTCTAAACTTTGGCTCCTAGAAAAATCTCATTTTCCTTTAAGCTGGAGGAAATAAGAGTGACTTTCGGTTCCAGCAGTGAGACATCACCACAGCAAAAGGCAATTATTAGTTCAAAGGCACAGTTCGATGCATCTTAATTTTATTTTTTTTTCAACGTTTTTTTTTTAATTTATTTTTGGCACAGAGAGAGACAGAGCATGAACGGGGGAGGGGCAGAGAGAGAGGGAGACACAGAATCGGAAACAGGCTCCAGGCTCTGAGCCATCAGCCCAGAGCCTGACGCGGGGCTCGAACTCACGGACCGCGAGATCGTGACCTGGCTGAAGTCGGACGCTTAGCCGACTGCGCCACCCAGGCGCCCCTTAATTTTATTTTTTTAAATGCATCTTTAAAAGCCACTAATTCGATGCAGAGGCGACCATTCAACCCTGCTCCCACAACTGGTTTGCTTGACCTTAAACAAGGTCCTGTCATTTTTGTGCCTTGCTTTACATTTTCAAATATATGTCTCTTTTATTCTCACAGCATTAAAATATAAACAAACAGGGGCGCCTGGGTGGCTTGGTCGGTTGAGCGTCTGACTTCGGCTCAGGTCACGATCTCGCGGTCCGTGAGTTCGAGCCCCGCGTTGGGCTCTGTGCTGACAGCTCAGAGCCTGGAGCCTGTTTCAAATTCTGTGTCTCCCTCTCTCTCTGCTTCTCCCCTGTTCATGCTCTGTCTCTCTCTGTCTCAAAAATAAATAAACGTCAAAAAAAATTTAAAAAAAAATATAAACAAACAATAGCAAAGACCCAGAAATCTTCAGGGACTGAGAAGAAGGGGTTTCATCGCAGGGTTTCACAAAATCAGCACCAGGAATCTGATCTCCAGATTCGGGATCCATACACTCCTTCTCCCACTATTCCTTTATCTCACAGGTAAAGGTTCTTCCTTTAGGCCAGTGGTTCTCAAATAGGGGTGGGGGAGAAGGAGGGATGATTCACACACACATCCATTCTGGCAATGCTTCAAGTGCATTTTGGGTAGCCACAACTAGTGTTTCTGTGTGCTGTTCGAATCTACTGAGTAGAGGAGGGGACTGAGGGGGGAAGAGAGGGAGGAAACAGGAGGAGACTGGGGATGGGGAAGAGAGGCTAGAAGAGATAAGAGACACAAAATGAGAACAGAGAGAAGAAGAGACAGATGTGGGGGGGGGCGCGGGTGGGGGAAGTGCCAAGCCTCACATGAGTGCTGGATCCAGCCAGACCTGAAATCCCTCCCTTGGGCATTCCAGTTATGTGAATCAATCCCTTCCCTTTTTAGTTTAAGCCTGTCCGCCCTGGGCTGCCCTTCCCTCGGGTCACCCTGAAAGCTGGAGGAGCACTCTGGTCCAGACAATCATGTTGGGTTTACGGTGTCACATGGGAATGAAGCAGAGAGACAGGGACCCCGAGTAGGTGAGAAGGGACAGCAGGTGCATGAGCCACCAGCTCCTGAAGAAGCGGACTGCAGCCTATTACACCTTTTTCTTTTTTTTAAGTTTATTTATTTATTTATTTTGAGAGAGACAGAGCACCGAGCAGGGAAGGGACAGAGAGAGAGAGGGAGAGAGAGAGAGAGTCCCAACCAGGCTAGGAGCCTGATGAGGGGCTCGATCCCACAACTGTGAGATCATGACCTGAGCCAAAAGCATCAAAAGTCGGACGCTTAACAGACTGAGCCACCCAGGCATCCCTGCAGCCCTTGTTACACCTTTAATTGGAGGTGGGAGTCCCATATTGCCTGAATTGGGGGACATTTTCCTCCCGATGGCTCCAGAAAAGGAGAGTCCTTGGGGCCAGCTGCTTGGCTTCCTGGGATGCAGAATTCATGCTGTATGCACAGCAGCCAGAGGGCTGGTTCGCAGGTTTTCCTTCCCGACACTGGGCGGGCTGGGGGCCACCAGGCGGGCGGGCGGAGGAGGTGAGCTGGGTAGCACTCCATCTGCACAGCCTCCGCGGGGGGGGGGGGGTGAGTGGGAATGGGGGTTGGACCACCGTGGGCATCGGGATTAGGAGCTGGCTCCAGGGAGGAGGCGGCCCCAGCAGATGCCTGCCTGCCCGCCCAGCCAAGCCCGACTCTGGTTTCTCACCTGGTGGGAGTCCTAGTGGAAGGAAAAAAAAAAAAAAAAAAAAAAAAAACACCCCAAAACAGAGGAGGGAAGATACTCTCAGCAACTTTTCTTGCAAAGGGATGCAAAGATGTGGGAATAAATCACCCAGGTCTCTGCTGCTGCGGCACAAGCCCGGGGTTTTCTGCTTCGGCCCCCCGCGTTAGGCAGGGTTACTCTCAGAAGACAGAACAAATACTTGTTTCTTCCCCTTTATTTGGCAGTTTCCAAAATAATGAGTTGGTTTCTTAGCATCTGCCAAGGTGAGGCTTTTTTTTTTTTTTGTCTGATTATGAGATTATAGATTTTAAAAATTTATTTATTTTTGAGAGAGACCGAGGGAGCAAGCAGGGGAGGGGCAGAGAGAGGGAGGGCAAGACAGAATCCCAAGCAGGCTCCGAGCTGTCAGCAAGGATCCCGACGTGTGGCTTGAACTCATGAACCATGTTGACCTGAGCTGAAACCAAGAATCGGAAGCTTTAACCGACTGAGCCACCCAGGCGCCCTTGAGTTTGTAGATTGCATTATTTATTATTATTTTTTAAAGGACAAAGGCATGTCTTGCCTTCTTTTTTTTTTTTTTAAGTTTATTTATTTATTTTTGAGGGGAAGAACAGAGAGAGAGCGAGACCCAGAATCTGAAGCAGACTCCAGGCTCTGAGCTGTCAGCACAGAGCCCGATGTGGAGCTCAAACTCACAGACTGTGAGATCATGACCTGAGCCGAAGTCGGATGCTCAACTGAGCCACCCAGGTGCCCCTGAGTTTATAGATTTAAATATATTTGCTATCTTTCACCCTGTTTCAGTTCTCCTATTGGATACTCACATCATCCCCTCATTGGCCTATGGGAGACTTTTTTTTTTTTTTTTTGGCTTATTTGTTTTTTGTTGTTTTTTTTTTTAATTTTTTTTTTCAACGTTTTTTATTTGTTTTTGGGACAGAGAGAGACAGAGCATGAACGGGGGAGGGGCAGAGAGAGAGGGAGACACAGAATCGGAAACAGGCTCCAGGCTCCGAGCCATCAGCCCAGAGCCTGACGCGGGGCTCGAACTCACGGACCCCAAGATCGTGACCTGGCTGAAGTCGGACGCTTAACCGACTGCGCCACCCAGGCGCCCCGGCTTATTTGTTTTTGAGAGAGAGAGAGACAGAGCATGAGCAGGGGAGGGGCAGAGAGAGGGAGACACAGAGTCCGAGGCAGGCTCCAGGCTCTGAGCTGTCAGCAAAGAGCCGGACGCAGGGCTCGAACCCAAGAACTGTGAGATCATGACCTAAGCCGAAGTCAGACGCTCAACCGACTGAGCCACCCAGGCGCCCCATGGGAGACTCTTGAACTTGGCACCGTTTGCCATGGCTCCTGTCGCCGTGCTCCCCAGGCACGCTTACTGCTCCAGACCTAAAATCAGCCGTTTCTCCAAGGAGCCATTTGGCCACTAGGGTTACACAGCTTTCTTTTTTCTACACAAACTCTAGCAAACAAATGAAGCCATTCTGCAGTTTGACAACACGGTGCATCTTCGGTCCCCATAACTGACTTTGGAAAACAAAAGCTCTGAGGATTTCTTCTACTTTACCCCCTGCTATGCCCCACCCCCAACCCCCCTCAGGCAGTGAGCAACAGGCTGACTTCAGTGTGAATTCAGGGAAGAGGAAGGCGGGGAGACCCAGGGAAAAAACCCAGGGTATGTAAAGCTCACAGCACGTGAACTAGGTGATCAGATAAATGATTAATCCCATCCTTCTGATTTGTTCTTTCCTGCTGTCTACAAAAACATACCTTTGAATTCAATAATTCTTAGCAGCGTTAATACGACTACTTCTCATTGGAGAGGAGGAAAATGCAGAGAATCAACTAGTTACATTGTAACGCACGTTGCTGAGAAATGCCTCTTCTGGTGTTTGTGCAGCTCCTGCTCCCAGAGCCTCCGGGAGCTGGCTTTCCTGCCCCAACATGCGATTTTGTAGCAGCGATGCACATTTGAATCCTGGAAACTCCTCCGTGCTCTCCCTCCTCTCTCCACACCCCGCCCCTCCTCCTCATCTTGTCAGAATCTAAAGTTCAGAAAGACAAGTTCATGGAACTCAATGCCAGGAAGCCTTGAGTAATCTCGCTTTGCATAATACAATTCTTAGGGTTACTTTTCAAATGCCAAAACGCCTTGTCATCTAAGTTTCTTTCTTGTTTTTGATAAAGAAGTGGGTACTAAGGAATATTGCTGTGTGGAAGGAACAACAGTGATCCAGGTAAGGTCATTGATTTTTTTTTTTTAATGTTTATTTATTTATTTTGAGAGAGAGACCACAAGCAGGGAAGGGGCACAGTGAGAAGGAGAGAGAGAATTCAGAGCAAGCTGTAGTCTCAGCGCGGAGCCTGACACAGGGCTCGATCTCCCGACCGTGAGATCATTACTTGAGCTGAAATCAAGAGTCAGATGCTCAACAGCACCTGAGCCACCAGGACTGAGCCACCAAGGCACCTCCGGGTCAATGAGTCTTTGAATCGACCTTTTGTATATGGTGTGAAATAGGGATGCGCCTTCATTCTTTTGCATATGGATATCCAGTTGTCCCAACCTATTGGTTGCTTGTCTACCTATGTACCTGGTGGTTCCCCTCCCTGTATTACAGCGTCTAGGTGAACCTGTTAGATAAATGTCTCTGGGGTGCCTGCCTGGTTCGGTCGGAAGAGTGTGTGACTCTCGATCTTGGGGTTGTAGGTTCGAGCCCCACATTGGATGTAAAGGTTACTTAAAAAAACAAAATCTGTTCGGTGTCGTGTTCCTCGTGTGCAGTCAAGACTGAGATTCACTTTACTGGATCATTAATCAAAATTATTTCACAAATTATTCTTATGATTCCTTTTAAAAAAGATACAGCAGCAGCAAGGGATGTATCTCCAGGTCCCGCATAATTCCCTTTCTACTTTGAAGTCCTCTGATGAGGATAAGGGACGTGGAGGCAACACGGTTATTATTGCTCAGTAGCAAATGGAGCTTTAGTTTCACAAAATGTGAAAGCAACGCTCCTAACCCTTTAAAAAATAAATCTGGGGGCGCCTGGGTGGCTCGGTGGGTTAAGTGTCCAACTTCAGCTCAGGTCATGATCTAATGGTTCATGGGTTTGAGCCCCGTGTTGGGCTCTATGCTGACGGCTCAGAGCCTGGAGCCTGCTTCGGATTCTGTCTCCCTCTCTCTCTGCCCCTCCCCAGCTCATGCTCTCACAATGTCTCTGTCAAAAATAAATAAACTTAATAAAAAGAAATTTAAAAAAAATTCTTAAAAAAATTTTTAAATAAATAAATAAAATATTTTAAAGAGACCGAGTCACGCATTTTGTGGGGGAGAAGCAGTTCTGGACCCTGATTGTGGTGGTGGTTACACGAATCTGTGCACGCGTGATAGAATTCCATAGAATGGAGCACACACACAGAATGTGTGCAAAAGCTGGAAAGTGGACGAGGTTTGCAGTTCGCTGAAGAGCATCATATCAGGTGTTCATTTCCTGGTTTTGATAACAGACAACATTTATTTATGTGAGATGTTATCACTAGGGGAAACTGGGTGGAAGGTATTCGGGAAATCTCTGTACTATTTTTTTGCAACCTTTTGTGAGTCTAAAATTATTTCTAAATAAAGGCTTTATTGAAAATGGGGAGGAGGGGCGCCCGGGTGGCTCAGTTGGTTGAGCGTCCAACTCTCGGCTTCCATTCAGGTCATGATCTCACGGTTCCTGGGATAGAGCCCCATGTTGGGCTCCGTGCTCACACTGTCTCCCTCTCTTTCTGCCCCTCCCGCCCCTCAAAATAAATAAACTTTTTTTTAAAAATGGGGAGGAATGCAGGCTCAGTTGGTGGAGCCTGCGACTCTTGATTTCAGGGTCGTGAGTTTGAGCCCCATATTGAGTGTAGAGATTACCTACAAAAATAAAAAATACATTTAAAAAAGTGGGGAAGGGGCGCCTGGGTGGCGCAGTCGGTTAAGTGTCCGACTTCAGCCAGGTCACGATCTCGCGGTCCGTGAGTTCGAGCCCCGCGTCAGGCTCTGGGCTGATGGCTCGGAGCCTGGAGCCTGTTTCTGATTCTGTGTCTCCCTCTCTCTCTGCCCCTCCCCCGTTCATGCTCTGTCTCTCTCTGTCCCAAAAATAAATAAAAAACGTTGAAAAAAAATTTTTTTTAATAAAAAAGTGGGGAAAAACTGAAGGACTACTTTGGGCATGGGGTTTTTGAAATAAACAAACAAGACAAAGAAAAAAAATAGCAACCTTTCAATGTCTTCATGCTGCCTTCAGGATTCAGTTCAAAGCCCTCAGGATGGCATTCGAGGTCCCTCCTGACCTGGTCTGACTACTGTTCCCAGATCATTCAGGGTTTGGAACACACAATCAAAGTGTCCCATCAGTAGACACCCTAGAAACCCAGGTGGTGAAAGACAGTTAAGAGTCGTGTTCCTCGAGGCCAATCAGAGAGCTGGGCTGGGTCAGAGCCCGGGTCATGGGGACAGCTCATCAGATCCACAGTTCCCTTTTAACACAACATTTTGTAACCTCACTTTACTGAAAGAAAATCTGTGAATAATGTAGACTTTCTCCACACACAATTTACAAAACATTATAAGGCCCCAACTACATTCTAAAAAGGAAAAACTTAGGGCCATCTGGGTGGCTCAGTCGGTTAAGCGTCCGACTTCAGCTCAGGTCATGATCTCAGCTCATGGGTTCGAACCCAGAGCCTGGAGCCTGCTTCGATTTCTGTGTCTCCCTCTCTCTCTGCCCCTCTCTGCTCACTCTCTGACTCAAAAATATAAACTTTAAAAAAAATTTAAAAAGAAAAATTAAAAGAAAGCCATTTTAAAAAATAAAGCCATTTATAATAAAAAGAACATGCATTTTTTTAAGAGATGAGTTTTTTTTTAATGTTTATATATTTATTTTGAGAGAGATAGCACGCACCTGAAAATGTGAGCAGGGGAAGGGGAAAGAGAAGGGGAGACAGAGAATCCCAAGCAGCCTCCATGCTGAACCGAGCTGACAAGGGGCTCGATTCCATGAACCATGAAATCATGACCTGAGCCCAAATCAAGAGCTGGATGCTTAACTGACTGAGCCACCCAGGTGCATCAAGAACATGCATTTTTAATTTTTTTTTGAGAGAAAGACAGAGACTGACAGAACATGAGCAGGGGAGGGGCAGAGAGAGAGGGAGACCCAGAATCTGAAGCAGGCTCCAGGCACTGAGCTGTCAGCACAGAGCCCGATGTGGGCCTTGAACCCATGAATGTGAGATCATGACCTGAGCTGAAGTCGGACACTTAACCAACTGAGACACCCAGGTGCCCCAAGAACATGTATTTTTTTTAAGTAAACACTTAGAGTTTATCTATTTTTTTTTAATTTTTTTAATATTTATTTATTTTTGAGACAGAGAGAGACAGAGCATGAACGGGGGAGGGGCAGAGAGAGAGGGAGACACAGAATTGGAAGCAGGCTCCAGGCTCTGAGCCATCAGCCCAGAGCCCGACGCGGGGCTCGAACTCATGGACCGCGAGATCGTGACCTGAGTTGAAGTCGGACCCTTAACCGACTGAGCCACCCAGGCGCCCCTCTATCTATTTATTTTAATAATCTCTATACTCAATGTGGGTCTCAAACACATGACACTAAGATCCAGAGCCACATGCTCTTCTGACTGAGCGAGCCAGGTGCCTGTATAAGTAAATGCTTAGCCACAACTGTTCTGAAAGACTTAAGAGAAGCAGTCAGATGCTCCAAGTGATAGGGATGTGTCTTGTAGCCACTCAAATATCACATTTGGGAAAGTATATGTACATATACAATATAATATATTTTTTAATGTTATATATTTCTATATCTCATGTTTGGGGATATGAGTTTCCAAAATGGTGGACGACTCTTGGTAAAATTCCCCCCCACAAAAACAAAACAGAACATGATCTTTCCAGGATTTAACTTTCTGCAAAATTCCCGATATAATGAAACAGGACAGGGGCGCCTGGGTGGCTCAGTCCATTGAGTGTCCGACTTCGACTCCAGTCGTGATCTCATGGTTCATGAGCTCATCCCCTGCATTGGGTTGTCTGCTGTGAATGAGTAGCCTGCTTTGGATCTCTGTCCCCACCCCCTCTCTGCACCTACCTTGCTTTCTCTCAAAAATAAGTAAACATTAAAAAAAAAAAAGAAACAGTACAAAAGATACTTTGTGATTACGCATACAACAGAAGTAGGTTCAAAGCTTACAGGATTTTTTTGAGTTTTTTTTTTTGTTTTTTTTTTTGTTTTTTTTTTTTTTACCACCTTCATGAAGGGTCAGTGGGATGTTCAGAAGTCACATAGGGGACCCAGAACAACTCTTCATTTTGTGGCAGTGTCTGATGCATTGCAAGACATTTCCCATCCCCAGCTGATGCCTACTGAATATTGGTGGTGCCCCAATGACTATGGAACCAAAAAGGGCTCCTCAAATTTCCCAAATGTTCCCTGGGAGGGGCAGCCACTTCTCATTGAAAATCAGTCTTTTAGAGCTGTGCTTACCCCGTATGGGAGCCAAGAACCAACCTAGCCCTTGAAATGTGGGGAGTCCCCTAAAGTGAGATGTGCTGATGGTATAAGAAACACACAGGATTTCACAACTCAGTATGAGAAAGAAGACAATGTTTGTGTCCTCCCCAAATTCGTAAGCTGAAATCTTGCCCCATAATGTGATGGTGTTAGGAGGTGGGCCTTTGGGAGGTGATTGGTCACGAAGGGTGGAGACCCCGTGACTGGGATTAGTGTTCTCGTAAAGGGGACCCTGAGAGCTGTCTCTCCACCAGGTGTGGACACAGAGGGAAGACACCGTCTGGGGACCAGTAAGAGCCCCTCTCCAGACACTGGATGTGCCAGCGCCTTGATCCTGGACCCCCCAGCCTCCAGAACCGCAACAAGTAAATGCGTATAAGCTCCCCAGGCTGCGGTATTTTTGTCATAGTGGCACGAACGGACTAAGATAGCCCATACGGCTCCAATTCTGTCTCACTTCTTTTTTTCTTAAGTTTTTTTTTTTTTAATGTTTATTCATTTTTGAGAGAGAGAAAGAGAGACAGAGCATGAGCAGAGAGAGAGGGAGACACAGAATCCGAAGCGGGCTCCAGGCTCTGAGCTGTCAGCACAGAGCCCGACGCGGGGCTCAAACTCATGGACCGCGAGATCGTGACCTGAGTTGAAGTCGGACCCTTAACCGACTGAGCCACCCAGGCGCCCCGGTCCCACTTCTTGTTTTCTTGCTCGGGTAGGGAGAGGTCTGGCCTTTGCTTCTATGTACCTTGGGATCTGAGGCCTCTGAAGATTTGGTGTGTCTGTAGAGGCAGGTTAGGAGACACTTCTACAAGGTGGAGAAGAAAGGAAGAGCACAGGGGAGGCTGTGGTCATCAGAGTCTTGGGGCTCTCCCAGTTCACCCAGGGAAGGTGAAGGGTGTTTCAGGGCCTCCTGGAGAATGACTTGTAGCTCTGGGAGGGCACCAGCAGAGCAATGTCCTACTGCTATGGACGGGCATGGGAAAGATGACAAGAGGTGCCAGGTGAGATTAGCCGGGAGACCTGCCAGGAGCTGCAGAGAAAGCGTCCGCATCAGGAGACAGGCTAGCTGGACGCGGCTGACCGTGGTGGGGCACAGGAGCCCTCAGCAGCCTGGCATCCCCAAACTCTCAAGTGGGAGCAGAACAGGGATCTGGAGCGGTTGGCAGGCTCAGTGCACGAGGGGGGCCTGAACACCAAGCAGGGGGAAGGGGCAGGATGCTCTGAGTGCCCCCCCCAAGTCTGGCAGGTGGCCTGAGGAGGGTCAGATAAGCATTTGCTTAAGAGCGATGATGCTGGGGCACCTGGGTGGCTCAGTCGGTTGAACGTGTGACTTTGGCTCAGGTTATGATCCCACGGTTCCTGGGGTTCGAGCCCCGCATCGAGCTCTCAGACTCTGTGCTGACAGCTCAGAGCCTGGAGCCTACTTTGGAGATTCTGTGTCTCCCTCTCTCTCTGCTGCTCCCCTGCTCATGCTCTGTCACTCTGTCTCTTAAAAAATAAAAGAAAAAAACGAAGTTAAAAAAAAAAAAAAAAAAGATGCTGGCTGCAATACGGAAAGCAGACAGCAGGGGGCGAGAGGAGGCCAGCAGAGGTCATCCTGGGATGTCCTCAGGCAAACAGGCTGGACACCCTGAACAAGTGCGTCCTGCTCTGGATGCCTCCACACACAAATGCCGATGTAAGATGTGGTTGTGGCCCTCGAGGGTGTTACAGCCACGTCGCGCCACGAGACACGTGTTCATTGTCCCAGTGCTAAAAAAAGTAAAAGATGAGTGGGTTTCAGCAGAGTCTTGCTGCAGCATGAATAAACAGTCAGACAACAGGCGAATCTGTTGGGAGGATGTGGTTTAACCTCTGAGGCCAGTTGGCCCAGTGTCATACCTGGCCACAGGCACTGACCTCCCAGATACCGTGTCTCGAGATTTTCCTGGAAGGCAGCATGGTGTGTACTTGTAAGGTCACAACCTTTCGCTCCTGTTAATTCACCTTTCAGAGCTTCTGTTTCTTCGTCCATAAAATCAGATCGCCATTTCCACCATAGTGTGGGTATGAGGATTCGCTGAGGCAACGCATCAGAGTGCTTAGCCCAGTGCACTCAAGAAATGTTAATGATTCTCTTTATGGGCATTGTTTTCTTTTCTCGAGTAAGGATGTCATCCATATATATTATTTTTTAATTAAAAAATGTTTTTTAATCTTTATTTTTGAGAGAGAGAGAGAGACAGAGCGTGAGCAGGGGAGGAACAGAGAGAGGAGACACAGCATCCGAAGCAGGCTCCAGGCTCTGAGCTGTCAGCATGGAGCCCGATGCAGGGCTCAAACCCACGCTCTGCGAGATCATGACCTGAGCCGTAGTCGGACGCCCAACCGACTGAGCCACCTAGGAGCCCCTATATCATTGTTTTTTTTTTTTAAGCTTATTTTTATTTTTGAGAGAGAGAAAGAGAAAGCACAAGCTGGGGAGGGACAGAAAGAGAGGGAGAGAGAGAATCCCAAGCAGGCTCCGTGCTGTCAGTGTGGAGCCTGACGTGGGGCTTGATCTCATGAACCGTGAGATCGTGGCCTGAGCTGAAATCAAGATTCGGACACTTAACCAACTGAGACGCCCGGGCGCCCCTACATGTATTATTAACTTATTGTTCAAGAGTACCTGAGAGCAACGTCTACATCTCAGTCATCTGTGTCTGCCATAAACCTACTTCCGGGAGGGAGAGTGGAGGAGGGAGCCTGCCCCTGTCCACAGTGCTGAATCTTCCTGGTGTGGGTGTGGCCTGTGATGCCTCCTCTTGGACCCATTCACATCTCGCATGGCGTTCTCCGCCCAGATGCCCTCTGGAGTGATGCAACACGGTGTCCCTGATCTCCCAGACATGCTAACGTGTAGTGAAATAGCACACACGGGATGATCTCGCTGTGGAAAGACACACGTTGTGTGCACATTCATTTTTGTAGAACACACATTGGGCACAACTCATCGAACAAGTTTATAGAAATAAATAGATATTTATTAGAATTTATAGAAATATATAGAAGGATGTATATCAAACTGTTAATGGTGTTTGTCACGTTACAGCGGGATTGGTGACAGCGAGAGCTTTGCTCTTAGTGACTCACGCTCTTTGGTGGTGGTGTTTTTTTATTGTTTTAACGATAGCCTCTACATTATTTTTTTTTTTTAAGATTTTATTCTTTCTTTAATTTTTAAATTTTTAAAAATTTATTCATTTTTCAGGGAGAGAGAGAGAGAGAGAGCGAGCACGAGCGGGGTAGGGGCAGAGAGAGAGGGAGACACAGAATCCAAAGCAGCTCCAGGCTCTGAGATGTCAGCATGGAGCCTGACGCGGGGCTCCGATTCACAAACCACAAGGTCGTGACCTAAGCTGAAGTCGGACACTTAACCGACTGAACCACCCAGGTGGCCACCAATAAACTCTGATTTTCACTGACCAGTTGCTGTATCACAGGCACAGTGCTAAGGACTATAAATACGTTATTTTGTGTGATTCTTTCTTTACACAGTAGATACCATTATTATCCCCATTTTACTGATGACGAAACTGAGGCCATTGAGATAAATCAACTTGCCTGGTATCTCATGCAGTCAGCGTGGCAGACTATAATTTCCAAAAATGGTCACAGCAATATCTCTGGTCCCATGTGCCTTTCCAGAACCTTCTGGCTCTCTGGCAAGAAACAGGATCTATTTCCTTTCCATCTGACCTTAGGCAGAACCTTGTAACTGCCTCAATTAATACAACACGGGGGAAGTGATGTTATTTAACTTCCAACACTAGGTCATGAACATGATACAACTTCCAGCTGACTCTCTCTCTCTCTCTCTTTCCTCTCTCTCTCTCTCTCTCTCTCGGCATGTTTGGCCCTGCAACCCAGCCACGACGCTGTTTGAAGACCCAAACCAACCACGCAGAGAGACCCATGTGGAGAGAAACTGAGGACCAGCCTGCATGCAGCTTCGACCACCGAACGTGGGAGTGAGGGAGCCTTCAGGCGTCTTCTAGCGGAAGCCCTGGATAAGGAGGAGCAGACACAAGTCCTCGTGGCTGACGCGCCTTCTGAACTCCTGAGCCACGGCACCTGGGAGCAAAGTACGCAGCGTCCCGGTGGCAGGAAGTTGGGGGGCACTGGGGAGCAGCTAACACGTCAGGGGTTGAAATCGGGACTCCCCGGCTCTTTCCGCTCTACTTCCGCCCTTTCCCAGCTCTTGCTACCTGCTGAACCACCAGCAGTGTTCTCAGCAAGTCGGCAGGCTCCCATCTCCCAGCCTGGGGACCTCCGACTAATCTCAAGAGCAGTCATTTATATTTGGAGAAGAAAAATCAGAATCCAAAGACAGTTGTTCACAGAATGTGGAAGAGGCTCTCCTGTCTTTGGTGAGAGCTCTGGTTCTTTCCAGAAAGGAGAGGCTCCAGCCCACGGATGGCCCACCCCCATGCCAGAAAACCTGAGTCAAACAAAAAGTAATGAGAACGTCTGTTCGTGCCTGCCGCCCTTGCCGTTTGCTCCGATCACAAAGGCTCCTTTTTTGTTGTTGTTGCCGTGTTTAATAAGTCTCTAAGCATCTGCCAAGGCAAGCATTCTCTTTTCTATGCCCACCTTACCTCCCTCCAAAACAGTGGGGCTTCTTCCTTCCATTTGGTGTAGCATTAAAAAAAAAAAAATTGCACTTAACTTTTCCTGGGCAGGCCTAGAAGCGCATCTGTGAGCCTTCAGGCTGGAGAGCCCAGTTTGGCTGAATGTGAATCTGTTTTCTTCCTTCCGGGCATGAAGATCCATTAGGATGCATTGCAAGATGGGAAATGAAAAAAGAAAGAAAGAAAGAAAGAAAGAAAGAAAGAAAGAAAGAAAGAAAGAAAGAACCCAACCATCTCGTCCTAAGCTCTTTAAAAATAATGATAATTAAAACAACAACAAAAAATAAGGATAATTGAAACAAAGAATGTATTCATTTATACACCACCAGGGAATTCAAGCGTAGTTTGTCTCTGGACGAGGCTGGACCCAGCAGCTCAGATAATACCATCCGGACTCAGAATCTCTGCATTCGTCAGCTTTGCCTTCTCTGTGGGGTTTCATTTCCTGGCTCCTCTGGGTGTTACATGGCCACTTCACTGAATCAAATGTAGAGGAAGGCAGAGTTTCTCTGTCCAATAGCTTGAAAAGACATCAAGGAATGGGGACTTGTTTTCTCTGGCTGACCCTTCCTGGGTCATGAGCCCTGTCCTCAACCAATCAGCATGGCCCGGAGGAGTCCACCTGTTGGCTTCCTTTAGGTCAAAGGCTGTGAATCTGACTTTACAGGAGACTGATAAAACAGAACACAAGTGGCCACTACCGGATGGAATTAGGATGCTCTGAGAAAGACACGTTAAATATCCACAGACTCTCATAGAAGATTACACTCACAGAAGATGATGCGGAAATGGTCCTTATGAACACTTGAAAAGATGCCTGAGCTCACTGGTAATCTGGGAAATGCAAAGTAAAACATCAAACAAGAAATAACATTCCCACCTCTCCCATCCAGGGGTGATAAGTGAAAGCTGTACCCAGCTAGCGTTGGTAAGAGTACAGGAACGGGGGCGCCTGGGTGGCTCAGTCGGTTAAGTGTCTGCCTTCGGCTCAGGTCATGATCTTACAGTTCGTGGGTTCGAGCCCTGCATCAGGCTCTCTGCTGTCCATGCAGAGCCCGCTTCAGGTCATCTGTCCCTTTCTGTCCCTGCCTCTCCCCTCCCCACCCTCTGAAGTAAGTAAATAAATAAGCAAGCAAGCAAGTAAGTAAGTACAATGTATCAAGTGCAAACAGCAACATGCAAAAAATGCAGGAGGTATGATCCCATTTGTGGAAAAGAGAAAATATTTAAGAGACGGTCTGGGTGGCTGGGTCAGTTAGGTGTCTGACTCATGGTTTCGACTCCGGTCATGATCTCAGGGTTTCGTGAGTTTGAGCAGTGAGTTCACAGGCAGCTCGGAGTCTGCTTGGGATTCTCTCTCTCGCTCTTTCTCTCTGCTCCTCCCCCACTTGTGCTGTCTCTCTTTCAAAATATATAAACTTAAAAAAAAAAAAAAAACTTTAAAAAATTTCTAAAAAGAGAGAGTAGAATGCAATGGTCATGTGTATAGAATCTGGGGCCGGGCTATCTGGGTTCGAATCCCAGCCCCTCGTCTCTGAAGCCATGTGGCTTTGGGGAGGTTACCTCACCCCTATGGGTTGGTGTTTCCTCCTGTGTAAAAGAGAGATTATGGAATTCGTGGCATATGGTCATGTAGATTAAATCAGTTCACCTATGTAAATTGCTTTCAGCAGTGCCTGACATGTAGTCAGTGCCCAGTTGGCGTGAGCTGATAGCCCTGTGCACAAATCCACATAAATGCAGAGCAAAGAGGCCGTAAGGATATGCTCCAAACTGTTGATGGCAGAAGCTGATAGCAAGGAACTTCGTACTTTGCTGTACATCGATTTGAATCGTTAGAGTCTTTCACAAAAATATGTTTGTGTATGACCAGAGTAATAGTTTTAACCCCCTGCCCTCAGATCCCCCACCGTGATGTCCCTTCACAGGCTTCCTTTTGTGGAATACTGTCATTCTGTGAGGGACAGGGCAGGGTCTAGCAGGGACTGGCCTCTAGTGGAGGCCCAACCCCCACTCTTGTGGGGGTGGAGAAAGGAAAGCTGCCAGAGGTTAAACCACTTGTCCAGCCTCAAGCTTTGACTCACTGGCCAGACAGGGGCCCACGCCCAGAATCCTGTTACCTCCAACTGCCCCCCCCCTCCCATTTCTGCCTTGGGCCTCAGGCCTCAGCAGTCCATGCTCTTTATGCCCTTAAGTCACATTTTCCTCCTTCTTTAGGCTGAACAAACTGGCTAAATGGCCCTCACTCCAAATGTTCTGTTGTAGCAGAGCCTGGGTGGCTCGGTTGGTTAAGCTTGATTTCAGCTCAGGTCATGGTCTCATGGTTCGTGAGATTGAGCCCCACAGCGGGCTCTGTGCTGATGGTGCAGAGCCTGCTTGGGATTCTTTCTCTCCCTCCCTCTGCCCCTCCCCTACCTCTCAAAATAAATAAACTTAAAAAAAAAAAAAAAAAAGAGGGGCACCTGGGTGGCTCACTCAGTTGAGTATCCGACTTTGGCTCAGGTCCTGATCTCGTGGTTCGTGATTTCGAGCCCCACGTCAGCCTCACTGCTGTCAGCGTGGAGCCCACTTTCTTTGGATCCTCTGTCCCTCTTTCTGCTTTGGATACTCTGTTCCCTGCCTCTGCCCCCGCCCCCTCTCTCTCTCTCTCTCAAAAATACATAAACACATAAACATTTTTTTAAATGAAAAAAAAAAAAAAAAAGAAAGAAAGAAATGTCCTGTTCTGTCCTCTTGCCAAACCTGGGAAGCAGACAATATTTCCTCATTTTTCAGGTGAGGAAATTGGAGAACAGAATAGTCACGTAGCATGCCAAGGGCACACAGCTAATAAGCAGCAGAGCTGGGTTTCACAGCCATCTCTTTCTGATGTTAAGGCTGTGTTCTTTTTTAAAAAGTGACTTAATTAGTGGTTTTTTTTTTATTTTTTACTATCCTTATTTTTATTTCCATGTTTTGCTAAATAAGTTTAAAAAATTTTTTTTAAATGTTTATTTATTTTTGAGGGAGAGAGACTGAGCAAGGAAGGAACAGAGAGAGAGGGAGACACAGAATCCGAAGCATGCTCCAAGGCTCTGAGCTGTCAGCACAGAGCCCGATGCGGGGCTCCAACCCACAAACCTTGAGATCATGACCTGAGCTGAAATCGGATGCTTAAGTGACTGAGCCACCCAGGCACCCCAGGGTTTTTTTTTTGTTTTTTTAGATTTAATTAGCATTTTAAAATAAGTTACTCCCGGCACCATCCATCCAAGAAAACCTAAAAGCTGGACTGCTCTCTGAGGTTTTACCGCTGCCAGGGTTCAGACCTTACAGGAGCCTCGGATTCTTGCATCCCGGATCTACGTGTCTCTCTGGGCCCTGCTGGCCTGGACCGAATGTGTGGTTTTGCCTGGGTCAGACTGTCCCAGCCAAGAGGGCAGAGTCAAGATGAGAAAGGAACCTTGGACTATGTTGAGCCCCTGGCTTCACCCCAGGGAAGAGCCTGGCGAGGCCAAGAACCAGAGTATGAAAGAGTCAGCACACAGGGAAGCAGAAACGATGACTCAGCTCCGGGTCATGATTTCCCTCTTCCTTGCCTGAGACATGAGTCATGGCCTGTACGTCTTTAATTTTCTGACTTCTAACTCATCCCAGCAGGGAATGGGAAGCTGATGAAGGAAAGCTCCCTGCAGCATGGGCCGTGGCCCCAGATGGCCCGACTTCAAATTCTGTCTTCCACTTACTAATCGTGGGACCTTAGCAAATCACTGAGCCTGCATTTCCCCGTCTGTGAACTGCAGATGCTAACGCCTATCTTGCTAGGTTCCTCCACCTAATCAGGATTCACTGAGCACCTACTATGCGCCAGGCAAGGGGATGTGGTAGTAAATAAAACAGACAAAAGTCCTGCCCCCATGAAGCTTACATTCCAGGGAGAAAAAACAACAATGAACAAATTTGTGTATGTCACATTGTAATGTATACATTACATTGTAACGTATAGGTCACATTGTAACATATGACATTGTACTATCAGCTGGAGACCAGCAGAGGTCTGCAAGGGTGAAGAATCCAACGGTGAGGCAGGACAGAGGGTCAAGAGGGTTGATGGAGACAGTTCTATAAACTAGCAGGGGAGGGGCAGAGAGAGAGGGAGAGAGCATCCCAGGCAGGCTCCACACTGTCAGCACAGTGCAGGGCTGGAACTCACAAACTGTGGGATCATGACCTGAGCCGAAGCCAAGAGTCACTCGCTCAACTCACTGAGCCATGCAGGCACCCCAGTGTTAATCGCTTTAAAGTGAACAATTCAGGGGTGCCTGGGTGGCTCAGTCGGTTAAGCATCCGACTTCGGCTCAGGCCATGATCTCGTGGTCCATGAGTTCGAGCCCCGTGTCGGGCTCTGTGCTGACAGCTCAGAGCCTGGAGTCTGTTTCCGATCCTGTGTGTCCCTCTCTCTGCTCCACCCCCGCTCATGCTCTGGCTCTCTCTCTCTCTCTCAAAAATAAATACACATTAAAAAAATAAAGTGAACAGTTCAGTGATGTTTGGTGCATTCACACTCCTGTGCAACCATCACCTGCATCTGCTTCCAAACTATTTTATTTTTTATTTTTTTAATTTTTAAAAAATGTTTATTTTTGAGAGAGAGACAGAGTGTGAACGGGGGAGGGGCAGAGAGTGAGGGAGACACAGATTCCGAAGCAGGCTCCAGGCTCTGAGTTGTCAGCACAGAGCCCGATGCGGGGCTTGAACTCAGGAGCTGTGAGATCATGACCTGAGCCGAAGCCGGATGCTCAACTGACTGAGCCACCCAGGCACCCCACCAAGGTGTCATCACCCCAAAAGGAAACCCTTAACCCACCAAGCAGTCACCCCTCATTTCCCTGTTCTCCAAACTCCCCCATCCCCTACAACCAAAAGTCTGCTTTCTGACTCTGTGTATTATGTATTTCTGGGTTTGAATCCTGAAATATTTTATATTTCATATAGGGGCACCTGGGTGGCTCAGTCGGTTAAGCGTCTGACTTCGGCTCAGGTCGTGATCTCACAGCCGGTGAGTTTGAGCCCCAAGTCGGGCTCTATGCTGACAGCTCAGAGCCTGGAGCCCACTTGGAGTTCTGTGCCACTCCCTCTCTCTCTGCCCCTCCCCCGTCCCTGCTTACATTCTCTCTCTCTCTCAAAAGTAAATAAACATTTAAAATAAACAACTAAATATTTCACATAAACGGAAGTACAGAACCAGCGGACCTCTTGTGTCTGGCTTCCCTCACTTATGGTAATGTTCTGGAGCCTCAGTCTGCCTTGTAGCAAGTATCAGACCTTCTTTCCTTTTTACGGTTGAATGCTATTCCATCATAGGGATGGACCACATTGCTGATTCCTTCTTCCTCAGGTGAAGGGCCTCCACAAGTGTGACTCTCCAGAGGGGCATCTGGGTGGCTCAGTCGGTTAAGCATTCAACTCTTGATTTCGGCTCAGGTCAAAATCTCACATTTCGTGAGTTCGAGCCCCACATCAGGCTCTGCGTTGACAGTGTGGAGCCTGCACGGGATTCTCTCTCTCTCTCACACATCACCGTGGACGTAAGGGTGTCGATGCGACACATCCCCTCGCTCCCCTGGCTGTCCTGCAGCCAGATGGTTTCCTGTTCTCTCCCTGCTTCCGCCCTGCAGGACCTGCATCCCTCCTGTCCACGCGGGGGCGCGCTCTGGCTCAGCCTGGAAACCCCGGGGAGCTGAAGTTCCAACGTTACACCCATCAGGTGTGGACAGCAGTTGGGGGTTGAGGCCTCAGTCTCTCCGCCCTGCACCCAGCGTGTGATCCGTGCAGGGCAAAGCTTTAAGTGCTTCACAAATATCCCTTCGCTGACTCTCCATGACAGCCCCACGAGACAAGTGTCGTCATCCCCGCTCTACAGATGGAGAAACTGAGGCGTGGAGGAATGGCGAACAACTCACACAAGATCCTCCCGTAAGTCAATGGCAGAGCGGGATTCAAACCCAGAAAGTCTATGCTGGTCGTGAGTGCTTCACCACCCTTGCCCGCCCATTGTGTTTTCCCTCCTGTCGGGTCTCCCATATAGATTCAGCCGCCTATTTCCTTCAGGTCTCAGCTTGCGGACCACCTCCTCCAAGAAGCGACCGTGATCACCTCTCCTACTAGTACCTTTGGCAGAGATCTGTTTGTTTTCCTCATAGCACTTAACAGTTTGTAATAATTTTCTCTGTTGCTTTACTTACTTACCATCTGCGACTATAAGCTTCATGAGGACAGGGGCCCATCTGTCTTGTTCACTTTGAATTCCTACTTCTTATCTCAGGGACTGGCTCCGTGTAGGAGCTTAATAAATAGTATGTGCCCCTGGAGAGTAGTTGAATAATTAAATAAATGAACCCAACATACAAAATATATTGACGTCATGTTTCTATAGGCCTGACATATACACATTGCATTGTTTTCCAAATATTAATTAATGGGGCCTTTGGAATTTCCCTGAGGGGTTGGCCGAGGGTGCTTCCATGTGGAAGATGCAGGACACAAATAGAGCGAAATGATTTATTCTGGGTCACTGGTGACTCAATGTCTGGGAATAGAAACACACTCCAAAACCTTTGCTCTAATTAGTCAAGGTAATTATTAGGCACAATAATTAGGCATGAATGACCTCAGCCAGGCTGTTTTGTAACCTCTGGAATTTAAGACCTGTACTAATTTTGCTTTAATGGCAGGATTTGTTGTGGCTTGCCACCCACACCCCTTCTCTGCTTTTTCTGAGCAAACAAACATTTGTCTCAAAACACAATCTTTTGGGGGCATCTGGCTGGCCGAGTCGGTAGAGCATGTGACTCTTGATCTCAGTCTTGGGGTTTTGAGTCCGAGCCCCACATTGGGTGTGGAGCGTACTTGGAAATAAAACCTTTAGGGGCACCTGGGTGGCTCAGTCGTCTGAGTGAATGACTCTTGATTTAGGCTCAGGTCACGATCCCAGGGTCGTGTGACCGAACCCCATGTCAGGCTCCACGTGGAGCATGGAGTCTGGTTAGGATTCTCTCTCTCCCTCTGTCCTTCACCCACTCGTGCTCTCTCTCTCTCAAAATAAAAATAAAATAAAATAAAATAAAATAAAATAAAATAAAATAAAATAAAATAAAATAAAATCTTTAGAAAACTCACACACGCACACACCCTTTTCAATAAGAGATGCTTGGCCTCACCCACTGTCACATTCTGGAGTCGTCCCTCAGATTACTGCCCTCTGACACAGCTTTTGCCTTTGTGGGATTCTTTTGGCTTGGGGTTATTGTAAGAGGTGGACTCTGGTCCCTGAGAAACTCCTCTCCTGGCTCCTTCGCTTATTGAAGCGATATTTACTGCGCCCCCTTCTGGGAGCAGAGGTCTATGCACCCCCAACAGAGCCAACAGGGAGTAAAACGATTCCCACCCTGGAAAAGAATTCTCAGGGCGTCCCTTGGCAGGGTGAGGAGGGTTTACGCATTTTGGTTTCCTCTTTATCTTACTCTTGGCTCGTCATCGCAGCTAGCATTTCCCATGATCTTCCTCTATATGATGCGTGGTGTTATGTGAGTTTACTAGAAACAGTCCTAGAAATAGTCCTATGAAGAAGGTTATTACTATTAGTGCTAGGATTACCGCCCCCGTTTTACAGATGCATGGGGGCTTAAGTGACTTGCCCAAATTCACACAGTTGGTAGGTAAGTGACAGTGGCAGGACCTGAACCCAGTCTTCAGAATGGGTGCTCTTACCCACTATACCAGGCTCACTATACCAATATTTTGGATTCTCCAGAAAGGTCTCCAAATTCTCTGACATTGTACACCCACTTCTTTTTCTGTTTTATTTATTTATTTAGAGGGAGGGGCAGAGAGAGAGGGAGACAGAGAATCCCAAGCAGGCTCCCCCAGTGTCAGCACAGAGTCTGACACGGGCCTCGAACTCACAACCTTGAGATCATGACCTGAGCATTACTCAACTGACTGAGCCCCCCCAGGTGCCCCTGCTCACCCACTTCTATACTCACAAGACAAACATTTCCGGGGGACCCTCTGGCTGATGGCAAGGCCCCAGTAAGGCAATGAGTAGGGATATGGAGATGAACCAAAGCCAATGCTTGCCTTAGAGTTGGGGCCATTTGGAGGAAGGACCAGGACTTTGGAGTGGGACCCTGGCCTCAAATCCTGGCTGGGTCAGTAATTAGGGTTGCCAGATTTAGCAAATCAAAGCATAGGTCACACAGTTACATCTGACTTTCAGATAAACAGTGAATAACTTCTTAGTATAAGTATGTTCCATGCGTGTGTTGCATTTCATCTGGCAACCTTACAGGTAATTAATTGCTGTGTGACCTTGGGTCCTTCACTCAATCTCTCTGATCTCAGATTCCCTGCTTTCCCAATGAGGAAACCAATTCCCATTGCACAGGGTTGCTTTCAGAAATAAGAAAGGGTGTGGGGAGCCTGTGTAGCTCAGTTGCATGAACGTCTGACTTTGGCTCAGGTCATGATCTCACAGTTTGTGAGTTTGAGCCCCACGTCGGGCTCTGTGCTGACAGCTCAGTGCCTGGAGTGTGCTTCAGATTTCAGACTCTTTCTGTACCTCTCCCGCTCGTGCTCTCTCTGTATCTCTCAAAAATAAATAAACTTAAAAAAAGAAAGAAGAAAGGGTGACTATACTAAGCACTAGGAATGCTGAGGTGCTTCCTAACTGGTCCATTTTCATAGGCAGCCCGCTCCAACTTGCCCCGTACAGGAGCTGGAGTAGAGGGGACTTTGAAAACCAGCTCAGTCCACGGCCTACTGAAAACCTTTTGAGGTACCCAGGGCACCTGGACTGAAGCCCAAAGACATCTGGATGTACCTCAAGTCCCCTCGCAGCAGGTGGTGTCCAGGGCAGAGACCCTTCTCGGAAACCACCGCAGTGGCTAACCTAGGATTGTATTCTCTCTGCATCTCCCCAAGGGCCCAGCTCCAGGCTTGAAGCTCCCAGAGTGAAGGAGGAGCGAAATGCATGGGGATTTCAGGCCTGAGATGTGGAAACAGTCCAGTGGGCTACCACCAGATATCCCTCTGTTTCTCTCCAACCTCCTGAATCTTCCCCATCTCGGCCACCCCTCCCCAAACGGCTGTTTGCTGCCGAATTGCAATAACCTTCTTGCAGGTTTACCGGCTTCCAGATTAAAACTAACCGTAGCAGAATTTTTATTCTGAAAATTTTAGAGGGAATAAGGGCACCTGGCTGGCTTAGTTGGTCGAGCATGTGACTCTGGATCTCAGCATCTTGAGGCTGAGCCCCACGTTGGGTGTAGAGTTTACTTAAAGAAAAAAACGGGGGCACCTGGGTGGCTGAGTCAGTTGAGTCTGACTTGATTTCAGCTCAAGTCACGATCTCACAGCTGTGAGACCGACCCCCTCGTCGGGCTCTGTGCCGACAGTACAGAGCCTGCTTGGGATTCTCTCTCTTCCTCTCTCTCTCTCTGCCCCTCCCACTCCCTCCTCTCCTCTCTAAAATAAAATTTTAAAAATTTAAAAAAGAAAAAAAAACAAAACAAGTAGAAAGAATAGAAAAATGGACTAGCTCATCAGCTCACGGTCGATGCTGTTTTACCAAGTCTAGCCAATCCAAGAGACATTAAAAAAAAAAGTCTCTTTTGTGAATCTTGCACATCAAAAGCCTTGGCTTTCAAGATTATCATCTCTGCCATGAGTTTCAAAAGCCCGTTTAGGAACTTGGTGAAAGCCAAGAATTTGGCTGTTTGGCCACTTTCTGCTTTCTTTGTTTGAATTGGTTTGGGTCAAGCCTGCCCAAGGGATGTGTAATGATTCAGGCCTCAACCTCAGGACTGGGTTTTGTGGGGAGAGGGGTCAGAGGGTTTCTTTTATAAAGGGAACAAACATAGCATTGCTGCGTGTGCAAAACATGCTAGTCATTGCTATTTTTGTTGTCAGAATAATTTTAGTGAATTTCAATGATTTCTCAGAACACTCACAGATGTGATGGCCACTCCTTTGTTCTTCTTTTGTATTATTATTTTTTAAATTTTATTTTAAGTGTATTTATTTTGAGTGAGAGAGAGAGAGAGAGAGAAATGAGTGCCAGAGAGGGGCAGAGAGAGAGGGAGACAGAGAATCCCAAGCAGGCTCCACACTGTTACCGCAGAGTCTGGTTCAAGGCTCAAACTCACACACAGCAAGAACATGACCTGAGCCTAAAGCAAGAGTTCGATGCTTAACTGACCACCCAGGCGCCCCTCCCCCCCGCCAACCCTGGTTTTTTTCCCTATGTTTTTAAGCTCTTCAACTACCATTTCTCCTAATTTAAACTCTCGCCAGATCCTAACTTCCAACTCTGGGGTGGTTATTCTCTGCACTGAATAAGTCAGTATCCTAGGTGTTTCTGCAAGAGCACCTTCTCAGGGCTGCACCCATCCAGGCTGGCAAACCAGTGGCTTGGCTGTCACCTGAAGCCCCGTGTCATCTGAAAATCTGATGCTCCTGCTTTGCGTTGCATCATCTGATTTCCGGTCATAAGCATTGGCATTAATGTTGAAGTCAGTCACCCGTTTAAAAAAAAAGCACAAAGTCCCTTTGCAGCCAAATCCACTGAAATTTCCCAATGTTTTCCAACACCAGAAGTCTCCGAGAATCAGGACTTAGCCAGACAGGATAATTCAGGCCCAGACATGATACACACTGAAGGGGAAGGAAGGATGGTTAGGGGTGAGAGCCACTTACTGAGAATAGAATCCCTGGTGTTTATCCTCAGCTCAGCCAATAACTTCCCTGGTGCCCCCACAGGCCACAGCCAGGCTCTGTTTCCAAACGGCAGTTTTCCTGATGACAAAATCGGAAGAGCCTTGTGTCCTTACAGCTAGAGGCAAGAACCCTTGTGTGTTTTTTTTTTAAAGTGGACCAAATGATCACAATTGGTTGTGATTTTTTTTTTTTAATGTTTATTTACTTTTGAGAGAGAGAGAGAGCTTGCACAAGGGAGGGGCGGAGAGAGACAGAGAGAGAATCCCTAACAGTCCTGATGTGGACTCGATCCCACCAGCCGTGACATCATAACCTGAGCCAAAATCAAGAGCCAGATGCTCAATCAACTGATCCACCTAGGCACCCTGGGTGATTTTTTTTTTTTAATAATAAAGTTTTAGAACAGTTTTAAATTTACAGAAAAGTTGTGAAGATAGTGCCAGCAATTCTCCATATACCCCACACCGTCTGCGTTTCCCGCATGATTTTCCCATATTACAAACACCTTACATTATTATCATGTATTTGTCACAATTGACCAATGTTTTTATTTATTTTGTGGAATTTTTTTCAATGTTTACTTTTGAGGGAGAGAGCAAGAGACCATGTGTGAGCAGGGAGAGGGGCAGAGAGAGGGAGACACAGAATCTGAAACAGGCACCAGGCTCTGAGCTGTCAGCACAGAGCCTGACATGGGGTCCGAACCCACCAACAGCGACACCAGATGCCATTGAACTGTAGGGTTGTCGATTTTAAAGCTAATTTCCTATTTGGGGCACTTAGGTTATTTTCAGTTTTGGGTCCTACAAATAATTTTGTAATAAGCTAGGTTGGGTTTTCTGCTAACCAAATCTTTGCATACAGATCTGTTTTCTTCACATAAACTTCTAAACATAGAATCGAAGGGTTAGGGTGACATATTTGAAATCTTTGGATGCGAACTGCCGAACGCCCTCCGCATTTCCACTCTCACCCCGGACAGCGTATGAAATGCCGATTTCTCTATATCCCCACCAACACCGCATATTAAATAGTTGTTTAAAAATCTGTGCAGATTGCTTTGGTGTGATTTAAAAAAAATTTTTTTTTAATGTTTTTATTTATTGGGGCGCCTGGGTGGCTCAGTTGGTTAAGAGTCCGACTTTGGCTCAGATCGTGATCTCGCAGTTTGTGAGTTCGAGCCCCGCATCAGGCTCTGTGCTGACAGCTCGGAGCCTGGATCCTGCTTCAGAATCTGTGTCTCCCTCTCCCTCTGCCCCTTGCCTACTCACACTCTGTTTCTGTCTCTGTCTCTCTCAAAAATACACAAACATTAAAAAAAATTTTTTAAAGAAATATCATAAACAAAAACAAGTGTTCTGTGGATAGGAACTTCATTGTGCCTCAATTCCTCTTTAAAATAGGAATAAAAATATCAACCTCCTTGAGGAATTATGGGGATCAAATAAGTTAATACAAAGGCGTTATGATAAATATCAACACATGTAGAATCAAAATTAACAACTCAGGAAACAACAGACATTGGTGAGAATGCAGAGGAAAGGGAACACTTTTGTACTGCTGGTGGGAATGCAAACTGGTGTAGCTACTTGGGAAAACAGTGTGAGGTTCCTCAGAAAATTAAAAATAGAACTACCCTAGACCCAGCAATTGCACTACTAGGTATTTATCCAAAGGATACAAAAAAAATGCTGATTCGAAGGGGCACATGCACCCCAATGTTTACAGCCAATAGCCAAAGTATCAAAAGAGCCCACATGCCCATCGACTGATGAATGGATAAAGAAGATGTGGTACAATGGAGTATTACTCGGCAATGAAAAAGAATGAAACCTTGCCATTTGTAAAACGTGGATAGAACTAGAGTATATTATGGTGAGCGAAATAAGTCAGAGAAAGACAAATATATGATTTCACTCATATGTGGAATTTAAGAAACACAACAGATGAACACAGAGGAAGGGAAGGAAAAATAAGGTTAAAAACAGAGAGGGAGGCAAACCATAAGAGACTCTTAAATACAGAGAACAAACTGAGGGTTGCTGGCAGGGTGTTGGGTGGGGGAATGGGCTAAATGGGCGATGGGCATGAAGGAGGTGCTTGTTGGAATAAGCCCCAGGTGTTTTATTGTCGATGAATCACTAATTTCTATTCCTGAAATCATGACTACACTATACGTTAACTAACTTGGATTTAAATAAAATAGGGGAGCCTGGGTGGCTCCGTCAGCTGAGCATCCGACTCTTGGTTTCACAGGCCATGATCTCACGCTTTCGTGGGTTTGAAACCCACGTGGGGCTCTGCACTGAGCATGAAGCTGCTTGGGATTCTCTCTCCGCACCCCTCCCCCGCTCACACTGTCTCTGTCTCTCTCAAAATAAATAAATTAAAAAAAACCTAAATAAAATAAAATAAAACAAACACATGTGAAATCATATGTGTGGCTGGGCGACCTTCTATGAAAATGTTATTAAGGATTGCCGCAATATCCAGGTCTTTGTTCTTGGGTGTCAGGAGATAGTGTTAGGCAGGGTCATATGACTGGCTCTGGCCAACAGATTATGATCAGAAGTGATGTGTCACTTCCTATCTGAGGGAGCAAAAAGCCACCGTAAGTAAGACTCTCCAGGCTTCGTCTTCCCCTTCGCGGAGGGTGGAGTCACAAGACAGAAGCTGCCTGCATCCCTGAGTCACTGTGCATCATCCCGTGGAGGGCAGCAGCTGTGATGGATTGTTGCCTGGACCCAGAGCAGGCTCTGCCTGAGCAAGGAATTCACTTCCGTGAGGTTTAGCTGATTCGATCTTCTTTCTTGTCACTGTGGTTCAGTCACTGGCAGTAGCCTGACTACTAGAACAGATGTTTGAATGCTCCCAGACAATAACCCACACAGTGCATTTGGAGGATGCAGCGTACCGCCCCTCGAATCCTTCACCCCACCCTGAGCCTGGGCCTCTCCTGTTCTCTTACAAAAGGCTGTTGCTTCAGCTGCTGGGAGAATTCACGGAAACACAGTCTGCCAAACATATTGGTACCATCAGCTCTTAGCACCCCTGGGGTACAGGGGACATGATTCTAATTTTTTTTTTCAATTGAGATCTAACTGGCAGTTGACATGTAACACTGTATTAGTTCTAGGTATGCAACATAACGATTCAATATTTGTATATATTGTTAAATGATCACCACAGTAAATTTAGTTAACATCCATCACCGCACAGCTTTACAGACCCTTTCTCCTTGTGAATAGAACTTGTAAGATTTACTGTTTCAACAACTTTCCAATGTACGACACGGTATCATTAACTCTAGTCTCCATGCTATACAAGTGCTGTATTTTTTAAGAAGGAAAGAAAATGTCCCTGTGATTTTGGGATTGTGGTCTGCCAGCGCCATGGTTAACGCACCCCCGTTTGGGAAGAGCTAGGGAAGATGCACATATTTGCACCTGTTCCTTGTGCTGGGCAGCCTCTGAGGGGGTCCCCAAAGATCCACACCTCCTGGTATTCATGCCCTTGTGTAATTCCCTTCCCCATGGTGGGGGCTGAACTCACTGACTTGCCTCCAATGAATAGAATACAGCCGAAGTGATGGACGTCACCTCCAAGGGTAGGTTATAAAAAACTGTCATTTCTGTCTTGGGCACCTCCTTTCTTTTCCTCTGCTGAAAAGAATCCAGCTGCCAGGTCCTGAGCTGCCCATAGAGGCTTAATTAACATAACTATCACCCAAACTCTTTCCTTTCCCAAAGGAGATTACAATAGAATCTTCTTGTAATCCCTCCTTCTGGTCCTTCCCTGTCCTCCCCGACATCCCCAGGCAACCTTTCATCTGTTTTCTGTGGCTATAGATTAGTTTGCTTTTTCTGTAAAGGGAATGAATCATAAGGCACACACTTTTTTTTTTGAGGGGGGGGGTCTGGCTTCCTCTACTTAGCATAGTTATTCGGAGATTCAACCGTGTTGTACTGTGGACCAAGAGTTCATTTCTTCTCACTGCTGCATAGCAGTCCCCTGTATGGATGCACCATGGTCTGTTTATCTTTCCACCTGTTGGACATTCGGGTTGCTTCCAGTTTCTGCCTATTGCAGAGAAACACAGGGGGGTGCCTGGGTGGCTCTGTTGGTTAAGCATCTGATTTCAGATCAGGTCATGATCTCACACTTCATGAGTTCAAGCCCCGCTTCCAGCTTGCTGCCTTCAGTACAGAGCCTGCTTCAGATCCTGTGTCTCTGGCTCTCTCTGGCCCTCCCTCACCCAAATAAATAAATACTAAACAAAAAAAAATATTTTAAAAAAGAGCATGTAAGTATAAGGGCGGATATAGGCTTTCTTTTCTCTTTGGTAAATACCTAGGAGTATTGGTGGAAATGGTATTGGAAATGGTAGAGTATTATCGTGAGTGTATGTTGAATTTTATTTTATTTTGTGAAGTTTATTTTTATTATTTTTTATGTTTATTTTTATTTTTGAGAGACAGAGTACCAGCGGGGGAGGGGCAGAGAGAGAGGGAGACACAGAATTGGAAACAGGCTCCGGGCTCTGAGCTGTCAGCAAAGACCCCAACATTGGGGCTCGAACTCACGGAGTGTGAGATCATGATCTGAACTGAAGTCGGACTCTTAACTGACTGAGCCACCCAGGTTCCCCTATGTTTTTATTTTTAAAGTAATCTCCACACAGTTGGATATTACCTAAGTCTCTAAACTCACAATCCCAAGATCAAGAGTAAGATTCCCTACCAACTGAGGCAGCCAGGCATCCTGTATACTGAATTAACATTTTTTTTTAAAGTTTATTCACTTATTTTGAGAGAGAGAGAGAGACTACGGGAGGGGCAGGGATAGAGGAAGAGAGGATCCCAAGCAGGCTCTGCACCATCAGCATGGATCCTGATGGGCTCAAACTCATCAACCATGAGATCATGACCTAAGCCTAAACTAAGTGTCAGGTTCTTAATGGGCTGAGTCATCCAGGCACCCCCTGTATGTTGAATTTTAAAAGAAACTCTTGGCTTATTTTTCAAAGTGATTGTACCACTCTACAGTCCCACAAACTACTCTGTAAGATGTTTAACCATTCTGGAACTAACCAGTAAACACCAGAAGTCCCAGTGTCTGTGACAGCCATCTCCCACCACCCCCCATTCCAAATGCTTCCCAGAATGGGGCGATACCCCCACCTCTGCTAGACCAGAGGCATTCTTGTTCCAGTGGTAGGAACCCCCATTTATGAACCATGGGAGAAAGCTTGTGAACCCATATTTCTTTTTTTTACTTCTTCTTTTTTTTATTTTTTATTTTAAGAAAGAGAGCGCGCATGAGCAAGGGAGAAGGGGTAGAGGGAGAGAGAGAGAGAGAGAGAGAATCCTAAGCAGCTTCCATGCTGCGCGGTGTAGATGAATCCTGACATGGGGCTTGATCCCACGGCCCTGGGATCATGACCTGAGCTGAAATCTAGAACCGGAGGCTCAACCAACGGAGCCACCCAGGTGCCCCTGTGAACCCATATTTCCAAACTGAGTTCATGGTGGCCAATGTACAAGACGGTAAGAAGAGCAGGAGGTAGCTACTAGTTGGCTACTACATCTTGGCTTGGCTTTGCATTTTGTGGTTCTTTGGTTTCTGAAAAGACCAAACTGCTCTTTATTTAGAAAACCACGGTTTACATGTAGTGGAGAAACACCCCCGTGGTGGTTGGAACTTACAGTCAGGACCCGTTTGCTTTCTATTCTTAACTTTGCCTCTGGCCCTGGAGCCTCCCAGAGCCTCCCTGGGGTAAAAATAAGTGGTGTTTGGTAATCTCGGGCTGAAAGGTGGTACTTAAGTCAAAAGTACACCTGAACTCAGCTAATTTTCTCTAATCACCTGTACCAGCCAAGGATCAGCGGGTGCGGGGGGCTTGGGGGGGGGGGCATGATTATGATGCAACCACAACCACGCACTGCAGGACGGCATGGAACAGTGTTCTGATTCTGAAAACCTTCATCCCTGGACCTTATCAAGCTGGAGTGTGCATCAGAATCCCCAGGAGAGACTGCCTGGTCCCACCCCAGAGATTCTGATTTCAGGTGTCTGGAGAGGTGCCTGAGAATTGTCATTTCTTTCTTTCTTCCCTTCCTTCCTTCCTTTCAGTATGTTCCACGTGGAGCCCAAAGTGGGGCTTGAACTCACAACCCTGAGATCAAAACCTGAGCTGAGATCAAGAGTCAGATGCTTAACTGATTCCTCCACCCCCCCCTTTTTAAAAAATTAAAAAAGATTTTTTAGGGGTGCCTGCGTGGCTCAGTCAGTTAAGCGTCCAACTTTGGCTCAGATCATGACCTTGCAGTTCGTGAGTCTGAGCCCCACATCAGGCTCTCTGCTGTCACTGCCCACTTGGGATCCTCTGTCTCCCTTTCTCTCTGCCCTTCCCCAGCTCTCATGCACACTCTTTCTCAAAAATGAAAACAAATTTTAAAAATTTTTATTTTTTATTTATTAAAACTTATTATATTAATTAATTAATTAATTAATTATAGTTTTTATTTTAGAGAATCTTCGTTTCTAGTAAGTTCCCAGTTGGCACATCTGCTACTGATCATGGGGCCACTCTCTGAGACGCGCTTCCTTCCTGGAGGTCTTTGCTAAGGTCAAGTCCAGCTGAGTCAGTGACCTTCAGCTGGGGTGATTTTCACCACCAGGGGGCGAGACTTGGAGACATTTCTGGTTGCCACAGCTGGTGTGCAGTGGGCATTGCTACTGGCATCTAGTGGGTAAAAGCCACGTCTCAAAGCATGAGACAGCCCCCCACACGAGTTATTCGGCCCAGAATATCAACAGTGCTGAGGCTGAGAAACTCTGAACTGCCGAGGAAAGCATGAATACATCAGAAGATTATTATCACAAGGAGTAAATAATACGCACCCATTAGGAAGAATGCCCTTTAGACCTTTTATTTCTTTTTTTCTTAGGCATTTTAAAAAATGTTTATTTATGTATTTTTAAGAGAGACAGAGGGAGTATGAGCAGGGGAGGACAAAGAGAGGGGGGCAGAGAATCCCAAGCAGGCTCCACTCTGTCAGCACAGAGCCCGACTTGGGGCTTGAACTCATGGACCAGTGAGTCGGATGCTTAACTGACTGAGCAAGCCAGGTGTCCCATTTTCTTAGACCTTTTTGAAACTTGAGGAATTGTTTGTGATGGGGGGCAGGGGAGAAAAGGAATACGTTCAACATTATCAGTGGTTTCATTAATTTTCTTTATACTTTATCACTTCCTAGAAGTTTCTTGTTTCTGTGTTTATTTATATGGCATCTGTCTCCATTTAAAAGGACCTAACACTTTAGGAGAGTGTTAACTAGTCGGTGGATACGTGGCTGGGGAAACCCAATGTCTTATAAGTCAGATCAATGGCGAGTTGACAGGTTCTTAACAACTGACTCCCTGAAAAGAAAAGCTCTGGTTTGCGGTATTTGCTGATTTTCATGCTGTAAACATCCCCCCCCCCCCACCCCCCGTGGCTGATTTCAAGCCACCTCATGATGTCACCGGAGCAGGAGTTGGGTAGATGAGCACAACTGGCTGGCCAAGCCCATAGGAGCCAGGGGCCCTGCTGTTAATTATGGAAATAATTATGTTAATATAAAAGACTTGAAAAATATATACATTTTTTAATGTTTATTTTTGAGAGAGAAAGAGAGAACGAGTGGGGGAGGGACAAAGACAGAGGGAGATACAAATCTGAAGCAGGCTCCAGGCTCCGAGCTGTCAGCACACAGCCCAACGCAGGGCTCGAACCCACGAACCATGAGATCATGACCTGAGCTGAAGTGGCAGAATGCTCAACTGACTGAGCCATCCAAGAGCCCCAAGACTGGAAAAAAGTATTAAAAGACTGGAAGAAAAAATGCCAAAAGACTAATAGTAGTACACTGGGATTATGCAAACAGAAACTATGAAGCTCCAGCTTAATATGAAATGAATTTGAGAGCGGGGGGGGGGGGGTGGGTGGGTAGGGAAACAGAGGTGGCTCCTAGGCTGGGTTATGTCCTGGGTTATGGAGGAACAGAATCACCTAGCCATTCAATCGATGGAATGGGAAAAGATATTTGCAAATGACCTATCGGATAAAGGGCTAGCATCCAAAATCTATAAAGAACTCACAAACTCCACACTCCCAAAATAAATAATCCAGTCAAAAAATGGGCAGAAGACATGAACAGACACTTTTCCAAAGAAGACATCCAGATGGCCAACAGGCACATGAAAAGATGCTCAGTGTCACTCCTCGTCAGGGAAACACAAGTCAAAACCACACTCAGATACCACCTCACACCAGCCAGAGTGGCTAAAATGAACAAATCAGGAGACTATAGGTGTTGGCAAGGATGCGAAGAAATGGGAACCCTCTTGCAGTGCTGGTGGGAATGCAAACTGGTGCAGCCACTCTGGAAAACAGTGTGGAGGTTCCTCAAAAAATTAAGAATACAATTATCCTATGACCGAGCAATAGTGCTACCAGGCATTTACCCAAGGGATATAGGAGTGCTGATGCATAGGGGTATATGTACCCCAATGCTTATAGCAGCACTTTCAACAATAGGTAAATTATGGAAAGATCCTAAAGGTCCATCAACTGACAAACGGATAAAGAAGATGTGGTTTATATATACAATGGAATAGTACTTGGCAATGAGAAAGAATGAAATCTGGCCTTTTGCAGCAACATGGATGGAACCGGAGGGTATTATGCTGAGTGAAATAAGCCAGGCAGAGAAAGACAGATACCATGTTTTCACTCATAGGTGGATCCTGAGAAACTTAACAGAAGACCATGGGGGAGGGGAAGGGGAAAAAAAGTCACAGAGAGGGAGGGAGGCAAACCATAAGAGACTCTTGGATACTGAGAACAAAGTGAGGGTTGATGGGGGGGTGGGGGAGAGGGGAAAGTGGGTGATGGGCATTGACGAGGACGCCTGTTGGGATGAGCACTGGGTGTTGTATGGAAACCAATCTGACAATAAATTAAAAAAAAAAAAGAAAAAGAATCACCTAGCCATTAATGTTACTTAGCTCCCAATTTCTGGTCTCCACCCAAATTCTAAATTTGTGACTGAGAGAATCAGTTGACATGATCCTATGTCAATTGTAGTGGAGGTTGGGGGCGGGGGGAAGATGCATATAAACATACGGTGCATGGAGGGGGGGGGCATGTGCTGCAGGTGAAATGTGGGTGAGGTAGAAGTGATGGGGGCTGGGAGACTCTGCTGTGGAACGCTCGGTCAAGGAGGACTGCTCAGAGGAAGTGACATGTGAACTGAGACCTAAATGACAAGAAGGTGCCTGACAGCCTGGGACTGTGTTTTGAGAACAGCCAGCAAATGCCTTCCCACTCAAGATGCCGTCTGCGCATTGGGGCACGGGCATCGCTGGGGGCTTATTGGACGGGCACCCACCCAGGGCGCACCCCAGCTGTGAGGAACTGGATTGTGCATTTGAATGAGATCGACAGGGGGGGATTCAGGTGAGAATCACAGAGCTGGGGATTGAATTCGAGAGCCTGCATTACTGTTTCAGGATGCTGGTTTCGGTCAGATACTGTGACTCCACTGCATAGACATCTCGCCTCAATGAGAAGCTGTTTCTCTAGTGAGACCCAGGCTGGCAAACGGAACTGAGCCTTTGTTTTTCAGAGCTGTGCCATTTTATTACTTTATTTTATTTTATTTTATTTTATTTTATTTTATTTTATTTTATTTTTTAAATGTTTATTTTTGAGAGAGAGAGGAGAGCACACATACAAGTAGAGGATGGGTAGAGAGAGGGAAAGGGAGACACAGAATCTGAAGCGGCTCCAGGCTCTGAGGGCTGAGCTGAAGTTGGATGCTGAACCGAATGAGCCACCCCAGCGCCCCTGAGAGCTGTGCCATTTTAAAACTGGTTTTGGGGGGCACCTGAGTGTCTCAGTCTGTTAGGCATCTGACTCTTGGTTTCAGCTCAGGTCATGATCTCATGGTTCGTGAGTTTGGGTCCTGTGTTGGGCTGTGCGTGGACAGCATAGAGCCTTCTTGGGATTCTCTGTCTCCCTCTCTCTCTCTGCCCCCCCCCCCCCCCCCCCCCCGGCTCATGTTCTCTTTCCCTCTCTCTCAAAAACAAACATTTAAAAAACCCCCACAGATTTTGGGAAAGTGAAGGAATCACTTAGCAGGCAGAAGCTGGAGGCCTGAGAAACAGCGTTATCGTGAGACTTTTCACAGTGACATCACCACTGGGCTGAAGCGTACCTTCAGCCCAAGCCCTGGGCACCACAGGCAGAGTTCTCACAAGTCGGAAAGGCCACGGGCTGTCTTTCTGAATGCACTTAATTGCCTGTGATTCACCCCTCAGAGAGGAGCCAGAAAGAGAGATCGTTCCTAACCGGAGTACTGATAACTGGCAGCAACTTGCAGCTACTGAACACCAGCCCTGGAAGGAACACGCTGTTGTAATGGGGCAAAGTTGCATAAAAGGTGGGTAAAAGCAAAGAGGAAGCACAACCAGCAACCTCAAATTTCCCCAAGCTACAGGAGATTGCATTTATTTAGCACTGCGCAGATTACTACGTCCTTTACATATAACGAGCAATGGATTGCGTTTAGCTGTTGGTGCAGAGACCCAACCACAGCTGCTCATATAAACTAGAGGGCTTTTCTTTTACTTAAATAGTGGTCTGAGGACATCTACAAATTCATCAGACTTCCTCCTTTCTGCTCCACTATTCTCGGCATATGGCTTCCTTCCTCAAGGTTACCTCATGGTCAAAGATGGCTGCTGCAGCCCTGGCTACCTTGTTTGAGTTCCAGGCAACAGGAAGGAGGAAGTAGCAAGAGACCAAGCTAAGTCACTTCCTTTTAAATAGCTTTCCTGGAAGCCCCACCCAATGACTTCCTCTTATGATTTCATCATCCTCCCTTCCTTGCAAAGGAGGCTGGGAAATGTAGTCCTTAAGCTGGGCACACTGCCCACTTGAATACAATTTAGGCTCTGTTTGCAAAAAATAACTGTGGAATGGATATTGGGAGAGAAGCATGCAGTCTCCAACATGCTTACCTTATCCCATTCTGTGCTCAGTTTTGAGAGACCTTTGGGAGAATCTATAATTTCCCCCACAAGGTCTGAGATTCTCTGACACTTTTTTCTGTGTTATAAACAGACTAGCAGTATTTTTTCTTTCTTTTTCTCTGGGTGGGGAGAGGAGAGAGAGAGAGAGAGAGAGAGAGACAGAGAGAGAGAGACAGAGAGAGACAGAGACAGAGAGAGAGAGAATCTTAAGCTGGCTATATCCCATTGACCCCGGGTTCATGATCTGAGCTGAAATCAAGAGTCGGATGCTCAATCAACTGAGTCACCCAGGCACCCCAAGACTAGCAGTATTTTCTCTTTTTCTTAAGAAAGGTAGAATTATTTGCCCAAGGTAAGCTGCATTTCATAGCAAGGGGAGGAGAACATATAAGGTTTCAAATCTGTCGAAAATCTTCTTTCACAATTTGTTTTCTGTGTTTCTACAGAAAACAAGAGTTTAGGGAGAAACACGTCCCTTTAATTTACCAAGTGAGGTGAGTTGTGACCACATTTGATCACAGGAAAGGCATCAGAAGGAATCAGAACACATCCCTCCCACACTCCTTCCCTCACCTCCCAGAAGAGCAGATCATTGTTTCCATACACGGTGAGTGAAATGTGAGTGGGGGGAGTCACCTGCATCTCCAACAAGCCACCCCACCTTTGGAGTCCAGGACTGCACGGTCAAAGAATCTCACCCTCAGTAGGAAGCTGAGTGCAGCACGGGTACAATCGAGATGTGGTGTTTTAAAGTGTATCCCCATTTCTATGGCATGCCTCCCTTCAAAGGTGGAGCCAATCCCCCTGGCCTTGAACGCGACCCAGAGTTAGTGGCTTGCTTCCATGGAAGAGGCTGTACACATGCTGTATGACTTCTGAGGCTAGGTCATACAAAGGAGAACTTCCTCCTGGCATTCTCCCTCAGCTCACCCCCTCTGGGGGAACCAGATGCCATGTCTCGTAGCAAAAGTGAAATTCAGAAACCAGCTCAAGAGTGTACTTAATAACGCCAACACTGGTGCTAAACTTGAGCAGGCAACGTATTAAAACCCAAAAAGGACTGCCTTTATTTAAATGTATGTGCGGTGAAATGTTAAGTAAAAGATGTTTGATTTTATCTTATTTTTATTGACCTCTTGTGCTCACAATGTTATTTGACTTTTCTCATGTCTTTTGACTCATGCCCTTCATTCTAACTTTGAGCTTTCCTGGCAGAAATTGATCTATGAGGCCACGTGTATGGCCTACTGTGATGAATGCGCGCATCATGTATCATGAGAAGCTGTCGGTATCACCCATTCTCTTGACGTTGCTGTGTGGTAGTCCAGGAGAGAAGGAAAAAGATGGGCTTCCATTTCAGTTTTAATTCAATCACGTGGGGGCGCCTGGGTGGCTCAGTCAGTTGAGCGTCCGACTTTGGCTCAGGTCACAATCTTGTGGTTCATGAGTTTGAGCCCCGCGTCAGGCTCTGTGCTGACAGCTCAGAGCCCGGAGCCTGCTTCAGATCCTGTGTCCCCCACTCTCTCTGCCCCACCCCTGCTTGTGCTCTGTCTCTCTGTGTCTTTCAAAAATGAATAAGCATAAAAAAATTTTAATTCAATCATGTGAACAAATAATCTTGGGAGTGTGGAAAGCCTTTCTAAGCCTGATGCAAAACTCAGGAGCTATAAATTCAAAGACTGAACTCTTTAAAAAAATTTTCAAAGCAAGAAAAATGGAAAAGGATAAACGAAACAGAAAGCCAATGACAACCTGGGAAACTAGACTAGTCAAAGTACAGCCATAAGGAGATAACCTTTTTTCATTTCTTTGATCAGCGAAGTACAGAGTTTTTGGGTTTTTTTTAATACCATTAGTAAGACTACGGAAAAATGGCACGCATGTATTTATGGGAGCCAGTGCCAATTGCTCTGCCTTTCTGAAGCACATTTTCTTTTTCTTTTTTTGTATTTTTTTTTATGTGTATTTATTTTTGAGAGAGACAGAGCCTGACATGGGGCTTGATCCCATGAACCATGAGATCATGACCTGAGCCAAAGTCAGGAGTCGGCTGCTCAACCGAGTGAGCCACCCAGGAGTCCCTTTCAGAATATTTTAAAAGGCTTTATGTACTGACAAGGAATGGTGTCAAACTATGTTAAGAGAAAGAAGAGTGCGATAGTACTCATAAAATGGTCGCGTGTTTTTCCTTAAAGGGGGGACATACATGTGTATAGTTACATACACACATACACAAGGACACCATTTCCAAAGGTTACATGTTAGCTCTTGAGTATAGGATTGAGACACATGCCAGACAAGGTAGGTGGAATAACTTTTCACTTCTTACTTTCTGTTCTGTGCAATTGCAATTCGTCTGTTGAAACAAGAAGGAGTACTTGTTAGAACCAGTGAATACAGAATACGGTGCTCTTACAGGGGATTCTACCTCATGGAATGTATAGGAAAGGAGGAATTAAAGGATGGCCAAGATGAGTTAGTTGTACAGAGACCCTGAGTACGTGTTCCTATAGTACTAAAACACTGAAAACAGCCAAAATGCTTTGTGGTGATGAACTGATACATTATGATGGGCCTATACCATGGGGTACTATGTGACTGTTAATAAGAAGTAAGCAGGTGACTGCTGTTGACCTTTAAGAAACATGGGTTTGAACTGCGTTGGTCCACTTATATGCAAATTTTTTTCAGTACAGTACAGTTCTGTGAATGTATTTATTCTTCCTTGTAATGTTCTTAGTCACATTTTCTTCTCTCTAGCTTCCTTTATTGTAAGAACACAGTATATAATACATACATAGCATAAAACCTACATGTTAACCAACTGTATATGTTATGATGGATGAGGTTTCCAATCAATAGAAAGCTATCAGGGGGCGCCTGGGTGGCTCAGTCGGTTAGGCGACCGACTTCGGTTCAGGTCATGATCTCACGGTCTGTGAGTTCGAGCCCCGCGTCGGGCTCTGTGCTGACAGCTCAGAGCCTGGAGCCCGTTTCGGATTCTGTGTCTCCCTCTCTCTGACCCTCCCCCATTCATGCTCTGTCTCTCTCTGTCTCAAAAATAAATAAACATTAAAAAAAAAAATTAAAAAAAAAAAGCTATCAGTAGTTAAGTTTCAGGGGTGTACAAAGTCACATGGATTTTCAACTGTGTGTGGGGTCATACCCTTAACCTACATATCATTCAAGGGTCAACTGTATATTGTTGGCACGGGAAAGATGTCCAAGATATATTACAAAATGGAAAATAAAAGGTCAGTTTCATAACAAGCTGTGTAATATATCTTTTGTGTTTAAAAGTGTTTACATACAGGGGTGCCTGGGTGGCTCAGTCAGTTAAGCATCCGACTTTGGTTCAGGTCATGATCTCAAGGTTTGTTCGAGCCCTGCATTGATTGGGCTGTGTGCTGACAGGTCAGAGCATGGAGGCTGCTTCCGATTCTGTGTCTCCGTCTCTCTCTGCCCCTCACCCACTCACGCTCTCTCTCTCAAAAATAAATGAATGTTAAAAAAAAAACTTAAAAAAAAAAGTCTTTATGTATACATACCTAAAAGTCTGGAAGGTGTTAAAAATCAAAGTGCAGGGTCACCTGGCTGCCCTAGTCTGTGGAGCATGATTCTTGATCTTGGGGTCCTGAGTTCCAGCCCCACGTTGGGCATGGAGCCTATGAAAAAAAAAAAAAAAGAAAGTATACATTAACTCACATTTTTTTCAGTCATCAAATGCTACTTACTTTAAATGGATGTGAAGTTTCCAGAGTTTAGCTGAGAGATGTCACATGCACTGTGGTTCCTATAGACCTCCCAATTCCAAGGTTGGAGGTTAATCCAGGATCACTTTCTCAGGCCCCTTGAGGACTAACTTTTTTTTTTTTTTTTTTTTAGTGCCAGTCTTTATTGAGTAATTTTGTGGATGTGTGAGGAACTCAGTTCTTTTCTCATTTATTCTCATTGAATCTTGAAAGCAAACCTCAGGAATTTCTGTTATCATCTCCATTTTTGATGCTCAAAGAGTCTTACTAATGTGCCCAAGGTCACTCAGACAGGAAGTGCCTATAAAGTTATTTAGAAAGCCAAACTAGATGGCACTATCTCATCAATAGAAAAAAAAATGTGGTTCAAGTCAAACTAGATTATTACTGGTTTTGTAAGCCTTTTCCATGTCTGTGCCTTTCTTTTTATTTTATTTAATTATTTTTTTTAAATGTTTGTTTATTTTTGAGAAAGACAGAGACAGAGTGTGAATGGGGGAGGGGCAGAGAGAAAGGAAGACAGAATCCGGGACAGGCTCCAGGCTCTGAGCTGTCAGCACAGAGCCTGACGCGGGGCTCAAACCCACAAACTGTGAGATCATGACCTGAGCTGAAGTCGGACGCTTAACCAACTGAGCCACCCAGGCACCCCTTTATTTAATTTAATTTAATTTAATTAAAAAAATTTTTTTTAACGTTTTTTTTTTTTTATTTTTTATTAAAAAAAAAATTTTTTTTTTTAACGTTTATTTATTTTTGAGACAGAGAGAGACAGAGCATGAACGGGGGAGGGGCAGAGAGAGAGGGAGACACAGAATCGGAAGCAGGCTCCAGGCTCTGATCTGTCAGCACAGAGCCTGATGTGGGGCTTGAACCCATAAGCTGTGAGACCATGGCCTGTGCTGAAGTCAGACACTTAACCAACTGAGCCACCCAGGTGCTTTGTATCTCTGTGCCTTTCAACTTATGTGTCCCAGTGCTCTGAGGGGCCTCTGCCTTCCAGGAGCCTTGGCTGTGCTTCATGGTCTAGCAATGCTTCCCCCCGCAGGAAGTCCTCTGAAATTCCACCCCTGGGAAATACCCATTTATCCTCCTTACAAATCTAACTTTCCACCATCATAGCATAGGCCATATGCTGTTTTTACAGTAGCCACAGGTGAGCCTCATCCCACAGCCCTTGCAGGTTGGCTATGAGCACCCAGCAGGTATTGACGTGTAATAATGCTGCTTAGGTTTTATAAACAGCAGTTTAGAATGAAACTGACCAATAGCTTGGGTCTCCAGAGTCATCTCTGTGTGTCTGGGGGCAGGGAGGGGGAGGAAGAGAGGAAGAGAGAGAGAGAGAGAACACTCATTTAAGACCTTGGCAAGTCTCAGAAAAATCTCTATGAAAATGCCCTCAAATTAAACATTTTTTGCCATACAGGCGCCTGGGTGGCTCAGTCGGTTAAGTGCCCAACTTTGGCTCAGGTCATGATCTCCAGGTTTGTGGGTTCGAGCCCTGTGTAGGGCTGTGGTGACAGCTCAGAGCCTGGAGCCTACTTTGGATTCTATGCCTTCCTCTCTCTGCCCCTCCCCTGCTCCTGCTTTGTCTCTCTCCGTCTCTCAAAAAATACGTTAAAAAAAATTTCTTTGCCATAAAAATAACAGATTTTCAGATGTTTTTCTATTGTAATCATTGAAAAAATTCTTTTAATATTATAGAATCAACAGATAGTTTTTGCTGTGCTTGTGCAAAAGAGGTAAGCCCCAGGCTGTGTGCCTCTGATAGTGGATGGACAAAATGCATTCATGGCCTGCTGCTCCCACTCTGGCTGCCTGAAAACTTGGGGTTCCCCTCTAACACCCACTTTTGCCTGGCATGTACTTTCTGCGTGGCCTCCAACCCCCTTTCTTCCTAAACCTTACCTGTCTTTTTAAAGATTCAACCAGGAAGAAGGCTGCCAAGATTCTGACCTTGAAGAAGTTTTTTTTTTTTTTTTTTGGAGACAGCAGTCCTGTAAGAAAACGCATCAATAGATCATTTCATGTAGTGATACGGGGTATGAAACTGTAAAACCAGGCAATAGGAGAGTAGAGGGCTCTACTTTAACAAGGCTGGTATGACAAAAGCTCTGTGCTTAGAGGCCGTTTGAGCTGAGCCTTGAGAACTGAGGGGCGGGGGGAGGGGGAAGAGTCCAGAGAGAGTGTACCATGAGAGCAAAGGCCCTGTGGCAGAAAAGAGCTTAGTGTCCTGGGGAAACATAAAGAAGGCCAGAGTGAATGGGCAGCACAAGACAAGCAGGGGATGGTGTCAGGTGAAAATAAAGGAGGCGGACCCATATCCTGTAGGTCAAAGTGAGGAGGGTGCGCGAGGTGGCAGCTAGTGGGGGATGGTGGCCTGGCCGACTTCTCCAGCCGTGGGTGGCTCCTGCCCCTGACGCCGGCGTCTGGGGTGGCGGGTTTGCCTCTGTGCGGTCATCGCCCGTTTGCGTGGCTGCTTCCACTGGGGTGCCCAGGGGTCACAGGGGCAACAGGGTCACCGCGCCGCGCGGGGTAACTGGAGGCCGCGCCGTCCACTCGGCGCGGCCACGCGGGTTCCGGCCGCGGGAGGCGGGGGCTGGCGCGTGACGCAGGCTGCCCGCACGTGGCCCCGCAGCGTGCTTGTCGGGACAGGTGCGGGGCCGCCACCCACCCCGGCTTGGGCTCCCCGTCCCGCGCTCCGTTGCGCTGGCGGCCTCCAGGGTGGACTGGCGGCCGCGACACGGGACGCTGTCCCCGAAGACCAGCCCGCTGGCCTTGCCACTTGCGAGTTTTTCTTCGAGCTCGGAGGCCCAAATTGCCCGTGAGAGAAATGGGACACTGAAATAAACAGATGGGGGAGCACTCTGCCAAGCTGGACACAAGTTGGGCGTTTCCTTCTCTTTCTCCACGTCCCTCCTCCCCTTTGGAAGCCCAAAGGGCTCGAGCAGGCTGGCTGCCACCCCCGACACCCCAGCGACTCCGAGGCGCAGAGGCCCGACTTACTTTTGCTTCCCCTGAGGCCGGGAAGCGCCTGAAAAGCCCCCGCGGGGCGCGGTCGCTAGGGCGGGTCACGTGACCCCGACTCGACGCCCCGCGGGGTGGTTGTGCCCAGCGGCGAGCAAGCGAGTGCGCATGCGTACCTTTTACCTCTCCCCACCCCACCCCCGGTTGGCTTGGACGCAACCACTGTCAGCTCCTCCCCCTCCTCCTCCATCCTTCCCGACATATACTCCCTTTCCCCCGCCCATTGGTTACGTCAGGCAGACAGGCCGGAGAACCAATCACGGAGCTGTATTCAGAGGCCGGCACGCGGAACCGGTCTGATCGGGCCAATGGGGGTCCTCGAAGCGGGCGCGCCCCAACCGGGCCGGAGAGCTGAAGCCGAGTGGGCGGTGCTTCCCCAGTCAGCATGTGGGCGGGGGAGGGCGGAGACCAGCAGCCGCAGAGGCGTCGACGGCGGCGGCGACGACGACGTTCCTCAGTCTTCGGGGTGGGCTCGGCGGCATAGGCCGGGCTGTGCGGCGGGCTAGGCGGTCAGCGGCGGCGGCCTTAGGAGGGCCGCGGCGCCATGGGCGGGCGGTAGACGGGTTCGGGCCGGCGACGCGAGGTGCGGTGGCAGTCGTCCGGGCCGCGGCGACCTTCCGCGAAGCCCGGGGGTGGGGAGGCCCGGGGCGGGGGTCGTCCCGGGCTGCGTGGGGCCGCGGGGCGGGGCTCGCAGGCCGTCGGGGTGCAGGAGGTCTGGGCCGCCGCGAGGAGCCGCCGCCGGTCGCTGGGCCCCGCCGCCGGGCCGCTCGACGACGACGCTCCCGCGGGGGCCCCGCCTGAGGAGGACGCGGCGGCGGCGGCGAGGCCGCGGGAGGCCGCGGAGGATGGAGGAGCGGAAGGAGGAGGGCGAGGCCGAGATCCAGGAGCACGGGCCCGAGCACTGGTTCTCCAAGTGGGAGCGGCAGTGCCTGGCCGAGGCCGAGCAGGACGAGCAGCTGCCCCCTGAGCTGCAGGAGGAGGCGGCGGCCGCCGCGCAGCCCGAGCACAAGCAGCAGAAGCTGTGGCATCTCTTCCAGAACTCGGCCACCGCCGTGGCCCAGCTCTACAAAGGTGAGGCCCGCCGCCGCCATCTTGCCGCCGCCGCCCCGCCGCCGCCGCCTCGGCCGCCTCGGGGCCGGCCGGTCGGCGGAGAGCCCCGGGGGTGGCCGCCCTGGCCCTGCCGCCGCGCCACCGCCCCGCCGCCCCCTCCTCACAAGATGGCGGCGCGGGGGGCGGGCCCGGCGGGCGGGCCGCGGCTGAGCAGGGGCCGGCGCTGGGGGCGCCCCCGTTTGGGGCCGCCGGGGGCCCGCCCGCGCCTCGGGCCCGGCTGCCGGCGCCCCTCGGGCCGGGAGGGGCCGGGGAGGGGCTCCCACTCACAAAATGGCGAAGGCAGGCGGCGGGGCCGGCCATTGTGCCCGGAGCCGGCCTCGGGGCGGGGACCGGGAGGGGGCGCCTCCGGCGGGCGCGGCTCGGCCCCGGGGGGCTGCACTTCTGAGCCCCGCGGCTCGGCCTCGTCCCCGCCGCGACCCCCTGCCCGCCGTCCTCGCAGCGAGTGTGGGATCCCGAAACCCTGGAACAAAATGGCGAAACCTAATATGGCCGTTCGGAGTGATCGACGCCCAAATAACCTCTCTTTCTCTGTGTCTCTCCCTCTCTCTCTGTGTCTTTTGTGTTTCTTTTTTCTCCCCTGCACCCCTCACCCACTTTTTCAGACCGAGTGTGTCAGCAGCCAGGACTTTCTCTCTGGGTCCCCTTCCAAAACGCAGCCACCGCCGTCACCAACCTCTACAAAGGTAAAGATAACCTTGCTGCATTGCCGCCTGAGGGGAAGGGCAGCCTGCGTCAGGGCTTGAGTCCTCCGTTGCCAGGGAGGTAGACACCCCGGCCCGGACTGCCCGAGCCTTTTCTGCGGCCGAACCCGGCCGCCGAGTGCCTGGAGCACTTGGTGGGGCGAGAGCTCCGGGGGTGGCCTGGCCGGAGCACGGATTCTCAGCTGGGGCGTCTGACCCCCTCTTCGCCTGCCTCGGGGACGTTTGACGCTGGGGGCAGTTTTGAACGTCATGTCATCGCCGAGAGGGGGCTGCTGGATATCCTGCCCTGCAGGAGACCGTGCTCCCCGTCCCCGAGTGTCAGTAGTGCTGAGGTTGAGAAGCCGAGAGGGGTGCAGCTTCTCATCGCAGAAGTCGCCCAGGGAAGAAAAGGGTTTATGGTTTGGTGCCACAGACCGACGTGAGCAGCTCCTGGAAAGGATTCTTGAGAGTTAGGCAACTCAGACCAAGGTACTTTGGTAGCATTTAAGTGCGTTGAAAATCAGCTGATGGGAGTAATCTGTGTGCACGTTAACGTACTGTTCTTCCCTAGCAACCTCGAATAATTGCTTGCAGAGCTGCCATCTATCTGATTGTATATTGTTGGCAGGAAACGTGTTACCAGAGTTTGTGTCGGTAGGTTTGTGCTTTATTGATAGTGTTTTTTGGGGGCTAATCTCCTGCCCCCCAGTGACCGGAAGATCTGTAAGTAAAGGTTCTTGTTCTTTGCGTTCTCAGTAACCATGGCATTAGATTTTGTGTCTTACGATTTTGAAGATTTGGAAATTTGGATTTGATGTCTTTTGGGGTTAAGGTTCCTATGGAGAAAGGATTTGAATTTGTTAATCTTAGGAAAAATGTAATTAAATCAAACGTTTTCAAACTTGTAGAAGCTGCTGGTAACAGTAATGGACTATGTGCACTTCAGAATTGTCAAAACAAGTTGAAGCACAGGCTGTGGACTGCCTTTTCAGGTTCTCATTTTTGTGTAAGAATGTGGAAATGGTGGCAGCATTCTATAGGAAAAATGTCCCTTCTTGTGAGATTTCCTGGGTGGAATTTGCAGTTTTGGGGGACAGTAATTTGAAAACAAACTGGTGAATGGAGTGTTAATTCCAGGGAAGGAGGAACTCAGTCTAGGCTTGCGAGAAAAAGGAAACGATTAAATGTTGTCTCAGTGGTCAGCTTTGATTCTATGTAGGTGAGTTCCTTAAATTTTGGCTTTTGAGTGAATTACTCTAACATTTATCAGTGCTTGAGGGTGTTAAGCATTGTCTGGAATGGCTCTTGTTTTCATCCAGAGAATTTTGAACTATTTAGTACCTGTTTTAAAAACTCCTTTCTTGGAGTATAGTTTGGATATTGTGTAGTCAGTCTTCTTAAGAATCGTAGCTCAAATTTGACAAACCTACATTGAGAGAAAGCATCTACCTCCAACCCAAGCCCGCGGCCCCGCTGATCTGATTGCCGTGTGTAGTATATAGTTTCTCACGTCCATTAGGTCATGAGTAGAGCTTTATGGTATGTGGTCTTTTGTGCCTGGCTTCATCCACTTCCCATGTTTCCGAGATTGATCCCTTGAGTTCATACTGAAGGTGTGAATTCTGCCCCTCCTTTTTTATTTTTTACTTATTTTTTGCTGAGTAGCATTTTGTTTTGTGAGAGGTACTACAGTTCGTTCATTTGTTTGTTGCAGTTGCTTTTTGTTTGAAGCTGGGGGATGGCACCATTTTTGGTGCTTCTGTATGCCAAGCTCTTTGCCTAGGTCATGCAAAAATACGAATGTCCCCTAGATTTTCTGTTCAGTTTTTGGTGCTGTTGTGTGTTTTTATGATGTATCTCTTTAGAATTAAAGCTGGCGGTTTTGTATATTGCCTTAGGTTAGAAGATGCGTTCAAAAGCTGAACTCTGAAATTATCCCTAATTTGATTACTGGATTTGAAATTACTTTTTGTAATATACTGTTTCTGTTCAGAAGATTTAATGAGAGCGCTTCAGTTTTTTAAAAAATAAAATCACGTGATGTTCTTGGGTTATTGTGAATATTAGATTGTTAGAACTCGTATTTTGTGTTGTGTTACTGTAAAGGTAAATCTATCTTTCTTTACCTGTTAGGAAAGGTAAGCTGTGGTTTGTGGTATTTGGTAGTGTGGCAGCATAGTCTTAACTGATTGACAGAAAGGATCATGCTCTGCAGAGCCTCACGTTCCTCTTTTTCAGGGTGAAGTGCTTGGGGACCAGGAATGCAGCTGTAGGAATAATTAGGTACCTTAAATAGAACTGGTACAATTAGCAAGGTAGTGTCACCAGTGCATACAGCCTGGAGTAGTGGTAAATCTAAATCATCCTTCATAGCTCTGATTAAACGTTTACATGTAATTTACAAGGGGAAAGATTTGGAGGGTCTCTTTAAGTGGACACTGCTTCAGTATTTTATATGATGAAAGACTAAAGCTAAAGCTAAAAATGGCTCCTTTTCCAGTCCGGGGACAGAGAGGTTGGCACTTGTACCAGGTTCTTGATAACCCCTAAAGGGAGCACATTGGAAGCTCAGAATGGTGGTAAAAGCTTAACTGAGGATCTTTTGGTTGCTTGTGGGCTTTTTGAAAAATCAAGTGTCAGTTTGGTTTGGCTCGGCTCGAAGGATTTAGAGGAGAGTGAGTTGTCCCTCATCGTGGACAGGATTCAGCAAAATGGAGTGTGTGGCTCCTTCTACTCCACTGAGTAGGGCCAGACTTGGGTATCCTCTTTTGGAAAGGGGAAGAAAAAATCTTGATGGTCGGTTCTCATCTCTATCTTGTTTTGGTAAATATAAAGAGGGCGATGTTTGTTTACTTTTCAGTCAGGTTCTGTTCCTGGCCTGGTACAGTTTCTGATGTCTGCAACTGAAGAGGGGAGCGAAAAGTTACTGAAGTTTTTTCAGTATAAATACTGAAATATTAATATAAATACCCCTGCATTTTCCTGGGTGCCAGTCGCAATCTGTCTCCTGATTCCTCAGTAGGAAAGTACTGGTCTCCTTACCTAATGCTAACTTCTTTCTGTTTTGGGGAGGGGGGGGGGGTCCTTGCCCAGAAGAGAGGTTGGACTGGTGGTTGTCCTGGGATAAGGCTAATCCCATGGGCCTCAGTGGTGAGTCTAAAGTGGCTGCAGGTACCTTAGCTCTTCAGCAGAGCCCTTGAGCCAATGCTTGCTCTCACCCTACAGGGCCACTTCTCAGCATTTCCCTAGCTGACTTTTCTTCTTTAATGTTTTTGAGAGAGAGTGAGTGGAGGAGGGGCAGAGAGAGAAAAAGAATCCGAAGCAGGCTCAATGCTGTCCGCACAAAGCTTAATGTGGGGCTTGAACCCATGAACTGCGAGATCATGACTTGAGGTGAAGTTAGAGCCTTAATCTATGGAATCACCCAGATGCCCTTCCCGTTTATCTTTAAAATAGTTTTTTTTTTTTTTTTAAATTTTAAATTTTTTAGTGTTTATTTTTGAGAGTGTGAGCAGGAGAGGGCCAGAGAGGGAGACAGAATCTGAAGCAGGCTCCAGGCGCTGAGCTGTCAGCACAGAGCCCAATGTGGGGCTCGAATCCACTAACCGTGAGATCATGACCTGAACTGAAGTGGGATGCCTAACTGCCTGAGCCACCCAGGTGCCCCTTAAAATAGTTTTTAATTTTAATTTTTTAAAGTTAGCTCTACACCCAGTGTAGGGCTTGAACTCATGACCCTGAGGTCGAGAGTCACATGTTTCACCGGCTAAACCAGCTAGGTGCCCTTGTGTTGACTTTTAAAAACTGCATCACAAACTTGAGTTGCATAGTGAGTTCTATCATCTGTGTTGGGAGGTTTCTCTTGATGCTCTTCGGGGGTTAAAAATGTTTCTGGTTCTCCCCTTGAGCACTGTTTGCCCAGGGGGCATGTCTACTCTAGCAGTGCTTAAAGAAAGCCCGCACTGCAAGCAGCACTGCTGCTATTGTCGGAGTTTGGATTTTGGGCTGTCAGTACTTAGCTGTATGGTTCTGAAGACAGGTAATGGAGGGAGATGCTTCACCATTTGTGCTCCTTCATTTTTTCCCCTGTAACTGGGGATACGTTACCCAAACCTTAGAGGACAAGATCTGAGTTTAGTGCTAGGGTATCTGGGGCAAGGTGAGTGTTGACCTTGTTGGTATTAAAGTTCTGTTTTTCAGCTTTTTCTGGCTCTGGGAAGTCCTTAAGATAAAGGGAAGAAATTCTAGGTTATTTTTTGCCTTTGAATTTTTCTTTTTTTTTTTTTTTAATCTTTAAAAATTTAAAATTTTTTTCGCCTTTGTTTTTGAGAGACAGCATGAATGGGGGAGGGGTGGAGAGAGAGGAAGACAGAATCCGAAGCAGGGTCCAGGCTTTGAGCCATCAGCACAGAGCCTGACGTGGGGCTTGAGCTCACGAACCGTGAGATTATGACCTGGGCCTAAGTCAGACTTAACTGACTGAACCACCCAGGTGCCCCATGCCTTTGCATTTTTTTCTTGTGTTGAAAAAAGCTTAGTGGGAAGTACTTTCCTTTTTTATCTTTCCCTAAAAGTACTAAATGTAAATTGGATTGGCAGGTGAGAAAAATAGCACGATGCCCTTTAAGTCCTTATTTTTGAGATATCTTGATGCCAAATCCTTTTTATAATATGCTGTCTCACTTCCGTGTAGCAATCTTAGACCATATGTGGAGTGAGGGTGAGCAGGATGTACTGAGAATTTGGGCCCAGTGGTGAGCAGTTGGTGTCTAAATCAGTGGTCAGAGAAAGCATGTTCTACTTGGAGATAAATAGAATTTCATCTCCTTAAAATTTGACTTTGTGGACTTGGTTTGTGACTCACCTGTAAAAAACCCATTATTGACCTTTGAAGCTTTGTTCAGAAACGCCTTAATATGGATTATTGTTCTCTAAGTCTTAAGTTTTATTTTTAATATAAGGAGTAGTGGCCTCAATCACTAATATCCCTTGTGGATTCTGTCAGTTTTTGTAGAAGACAGTCTTTTTTTTCCTTAAGTTTATTTATTTTGAGAGAGCGCGAGCAGGGGAGGGGCATAGAGAGAGAATCCCAAGCAGGCTCCACACTGCCAGCCCAGAGCCAGATGCAGGTATTGGCCGTACAAACCGCAAGATCAGGACCTGAGCTGAAACCGAGTCGGACCCTTAACTGTCTGAGCCACCCAGGCACCCCGACAATCTTTTTCTTATATACAACTTTTCTGTAAAAGGATGTTTTGGTTGCAAATAAAGCAGAAATTACAAGGCAGACAGGCTTCAGTGGTGTGGGCATGGTTTGGCTCCTCTCTGGCTGGAAGGCTGAGGATAGGATGGATTTAATTCAGTCTGTCCTGCTCTCAGCTCTCTACACTGTGTGTGTGCACGTGCATGTGCAAAGCACGAGCTTTGTTTTGGGGCTAGTTTCAGTTCGTTGGCAGCTTGCGTCTTCGGGTCACTCACTGACGCTGACGAGCCCTGGCGCTTCTTTTCCCGGAGCTGCCAGCAGATGACTTCTTTCTACCGGCTCTTGGCCAGAGTTGGGTCACATGCTTAATCTGAACCAGTATCATAGGTACTGTTTGGGGCTGTGCAGATGAGATGAGCACTAAACCACGTGTTCCACCTCTTGAGTGAATGTGAAGAAAGCTCTCCCTACAGCTCTCCAAACAGAAACTTTGGAATCCCTTTCGGAGAGGCAGGGTGAGGACTGGATGCCAGGCAGATGAGGCCACTGCATTTCTTCCCTGGCTCCTTTCCATTGTTGTGTGTGCTGGGTGAAAATTGAGTATCTAAGTAGCTACAAGGGAGTGCTTCTTTTTGGATACACTGCTTTGTTAGGGAATATAGGAGTCCTTTTCTCAAAACTGTTGGAAAAGGCTTTTATTTTGCCTGTAGCTCAGATCTTTGTATGTAATGAAACCTTTTTCATACTTATTTGCCCTGTGGCAGACTGGTTGGTTAGTGCCGACGCGTTTCTAAGTTCAGATATTTAGTCGTTAGTATTCCTTGCAAATGTTACTTTGGTCTAGCAGTGTGTTCTCACAGTGTGTAGACCCTCTAAGGAGAGTGGGAGACGGTTTCTCTTTGGTTGGGGAAGAACTGTGTCCCTTCACCTGACTCCCAGGCACGGCCCTCTGAGCCTCAGCTCCAGTTCCTTGTCTCTGAAATGGGGAGGTCTGCTCTGGCTAACTCCCATAAGGTTTGTGAGTGTCAAAAAGCTATAAACAGTGAGATTGGGTTAATCTTGTCGGTGTCGCAAGTAACAAAATTGTGCATTTGGTCTTCATCTCGGTAATCAGATGATTCTGTGCCTCTTGTCCCCTGCCAGTGGGGACAGGATTGGACCTGTAAAAATCTGGAATTCTGTTTCAGCTGCTTATATAAAACCCTTTTTTTTTTTTTTAAAAATATGAAACATGGGACATCTACCATGACTTGTCCGAGTCCATTTGTGTTTTGAATAAGGAAATGAATGTGTTGTGCTTAAAGGTTGGGTTGACATTTTGATGCCCTTGGGGTTTGCCTAACCTTCAAGCTTCTGGCCCTGCTGCACAGAGGCTTTTTGGCTTCAGTAAAATAGCTTTGCACATAAGACTGTCCCCACAGTTTCTGTGCTCTGCATTTCTAGAATTTGGATGTCTGTCTGTCAAGGTTCAGATGTAGTCACAGCAGTCTTGGGCTGAGAGCCTTCAGAAAGCCATCCTTGCGCATGTTTATGGTGCTGCTGTTCACTAAATCAACCTGTGATGACGTTAAAATCTAGCCTAGTCAGGCCTAAGATGCTCCAGTAAGTATTCATGTGTCTCCTGTTTAGTGCAAGGTATGATGGGAGGATTTTATTTTCAACCAAGCAACAGTTTATAAGTCCTAAACATAAGGACTGTATTTGAAATGCTTTAGGGTCAGTCAATGTGACGTTTTCTGTTTAGGGAAGTAACTGAGATTGGGTTAATCTGGGTGGTGAGGTGATTGGATTCGCCTTTCAGGATATGCTGTTAATGGTACAAAACCAAGTTGGGCCCGGCATTGCAAAAGGGTGTACCTGAAGACCTTAAATGTCACTTTTTGCTTTTCTCTTCCTGTACCTTCTAACCTGTAAAAGTCCATGTTTTAGAAAGTGCCTCATATTTAGTGTGTTCTTGGTTGGTTCTGTTGTTTCAGGCTCAATTTCTGAGGTGAAATAATTGGTCAATTAGGAAGACATTTTTTTTAGTCGTGTAAATTTTAAAAGAGCTTCACAACTTACATAACTGTCTTTCATCTAAACCAGTGAATAATTGCGTTTTCCAGCTTTGTTCAAATCTGTGATTGAAGCATCAGGCCCTCCTTGGGGGAGCCTGGCTGGCTCAGTTCGTAGAGCATACAGCTCTTGATGTCAAGGTTGTGAGTTCAGGCCCCATGTTGGGTGTGGAGCCTACTTCAAAAAAGAAAAAAAAGTCAGGCCCTTGCAGATCTGATTTTTGGGATTTCCTTGTGTCCTCCATCAGAACAAACCAAAATTTAGCTTTCTTCCCTGAATTGTCATTTTTTTTTTTTTTAAATAACCGCTTCTGGTGGCCCCCTCCCTTTGGCCCTTGAGTTTTGTATCCAGTTTATGGAGAATTTTTTGGTGTCTGGTTTGCCAGGTGTACATTTACACGACTACTTCATCTTGGTTTGCGCTGTGCAGTCCTCCTTTGCACTTGTTTTTTGTACTCCTTTTGCACTTCCAACTTTTCCCCCCTCTGTACTTCCAATTCTGGGCCTGCTTCCATTTGGTTCTTGAAAAATAAAATTTCCTCGCTCTGTTTGGAAACCCCCTTCTCCAGTTATGAGCTTGAGTATAATCATTCTTTTAGGTAGGGTGGGTTTGTAGAAACCTGGTTGCTTCTAGGTACACACGTATGTTTGGTGCTGTGGCATGGGATCAGTTTTTGCTCAAAGACATGATTTCTCTGAAAATGCTTCCGGTGCTTTCAGAATCTCTTCTTTTTAGATCTGGCTTTCCCAAGGTCATCTTAGAGTTTACCTAGTCCTGAGATTAGCTTCAGTAGAGTCTTTAAGAGATGGAAAGTGCTATAGTATACTCCTAAATGCTGTTTATCTTTAAAATGAATTTCACGCTTGCTTTGTTTCTGATGAAAGGAGAAATCAGAAGCTGTTCGTTCACATTGTAACTTGGTGTTCAAGTATGAGATACTAGAGAAATTACTTCGTTCCCAAGCTGCTTTCTCTATCTTTAAAATAAGAATAATCTTCTTCTCAAAGTTGTGATGGAGTTTACTTTTTTTAAAAAAAATTTTAAATGTTTTTATTTATTTTTGAGACAGAGACAGAGTGCGAGCAGGGAAGGGGCAGAGAGAGAGAAGGAGACACAATACGAAGCAGGCTCCAGGCTCTGAGCTGTCACCACAGAGCCTGATGTGGGGCTCAAACTCATGGACTGTGAGATCAGGACCTGAGCTGAAGTCAGACCCTTAACTGACTGAGCCACCCAGGCGCCCTTGGAGTTTACTATTTTTCAAGCGTGCTCCCATGGACAGATTCTTCCATTAAAAAAACTTTTTTTTTTTAACAACAGGGATTTGTCATCTAAAGAACAGGCCTTGTTATAAAGTTCTGCTTGTGCTGTCCTCTTGCCATCTTGTTTAATAATGCAAATTCATGGCAGTTTGGGATTCTCTGTGATGTCTGGATTATTGTGTTTCTTTCTGGAACACAGCTCTTTTTTCTTTTTCTTCCTTTCTTCCCTCCCTCCCTCCCTCCCCCTTCCTTCCTTCCTTCCTTCCTTCCTTCCTTCCTTCCTTCCTTCCTCTTTTCTTTCCTTTTCTTTCCTGTTTTCTTTTTCTTTTTCTCTTTTCTTCCCTTCCCTTCCCTTCCCTTCCCTTCCCTCTCTTTTCTCTTTTTTTCTTTTCTTTTCTTTTCTTTTCTTTTCTTTTCTTTTCTTTTCTTTTCTTTTCTTTTCTTTTCTTTTCTTGAGAGAGAAGGAGAGAGCAGAGGAGGGGCAGAGAGAATCCCAAGCAGGCTCTTCCCACTCCATCAACGTGGAGTCCGATGCAGGGATCAAACTCCCAAACTGAGATCATGACCTGAGCTGAAATCAAGAGTTGGACACTTGGGGCGCCTGGGTGGCTCAGTCGGTTGAGCGTCCGACTTCGGCTCAGGTCATGATCTCGCGGTCAGTGAGTTCAAGCCCCGCGTCGGGCTCTGTGCTCACAGCTCAGAGCCTGGAGCCTGTTTCAGATTCTGTGTCTCCCTCTCTCTGACCCTCCCCCGTTCATGCTCTGTCTCTCTCTGTCTCAAAAATAAATAAACGTTAAAAAAAAAAATTAAAAAAAAAAAAAAAAAAAAAAGAGTTGGACACTTAACTGACTGATCCACCCAGGTGCCTTGGAACCATCTTCTTTTCTTTAAACTTTTTATTTATGTATTTATTTTTGAGAGAGAGACAGAGCACAAGCAGGGGAGGGACAGAGAGATGGAGACAAAATCTGAAGCAGGCTCCAGACTCTGAGCTGTCAGCACAGAGCCTGACTCAGGGCTCGAACTCATGAGCTATGAGATCATGACCTGAGCTGAAGTCGGATGCTTAACCAACTGAGCCACCCAAGCACCCCGAAACCATTTTCTTTAATGTCACTAGAAGTATACTCATGATTTTCTGCTAGCAGAGCAGTCCAACTAAAAATAAATTGCAGTGGCTTAAATTTCCCAGTTCTTTTTCCAACTGTGTAAAATCATGGGAAGAGCAGGGATTGTTTTTTTGAAAACTTGGGCTTAGTATATACAGGGAGGGGTAGTACTTACAGGGAGACTGGGAGGCCAGTCGGAGATTTTAGTTGCAAGGTCTTTTGGGAATGATTATGAATGATGGGAAACTTTTGGGGGACTGGAAGCAGAATCCAAGTGTATACTAGGGAAAGGAAGCCTTTTCTGTTTCCACTGTGCTGTTTGGTGTTGGTGTTGACTGGTCAATCAGAATTAATTTTTCCTCACTTCTAAATTGTTTGCTGCGGCTTTCAGTGTGTTCCCAGTTCTTGGTGCTGAACTGATCTGTAAGAGTGTATCCCCAAAATGACATGGTAAATGTAGGTGGCCTGAGTGCTTTGTAATATTTAGTTCTCTGTTGAATGATGTGATGCTCCTATTTATAATTGTGAGAATTCACTCCTTCCTTTTATTCTTTTTTAAAGTGAATTTTGAGAGAGAGAGCACGACCAGGGGAGGGGCAAAGGTAGAGAGATTCCCAGGCAGTCTCCACCCTGTCATTGCAGAGCTCAACGTGGGGATCGATCTCACTGAGCCAAAACCAAGAGTCAGATGTTTAGCTGACTGAGCCACCCAGGCACCCCAGGAATTCACTCTTTTCTGAAAGAGTGTAGAAGCTTAGTGGTTAAGAATCATGGACTCTGGAGCAAAATTCCAGCTCTCATATGTATTCTTACACCTTGGTAGAGTTCCTCGGTGTAATTCACTTCCTTGTTTCCTCATTTGCACCAGGGGGACCATAGTACCATTTTCAAGGTCGTCTTGATATTTTTTTTCCTAAAGTGAAGCTGAGTATAGTACTGATAGACGTTTAATAACGTATCCATCAGAGCTCCTGGGTGGCTCAGTCAGTTAAGCGTCTGACTTCAGCTTAGGTCATGATCTCTGAGTTTGTAAGTTCCAGTGCCTTCCAGTGCCGCGTTGGGCTCTGTGCTGACAGCTCAGAGCCTGGAGTCTGCTTCGGAGTCTGTGTCTCTGTCTTTCTTTGCCACTTCCCCACCCATGCTCTGTCTCGAAAATAAACATTAAAATAATTTTTTTAAAGTAACGAATAAAACTATTATTTTTTTAAGGAACAAGGCAGAAGCTCTAGGACTGTGTGATGTTAGCTCTGAATTTAGACCGTGAAGATTTAATGCCACGTATAACACTTGAAACATGGATGAAATACCATTCAGTTGACTAAATTACTGATAGACCTCCAGAACCCCAATCTTCATGATGCTCATTTTGGTTAGCTCCTGAAATAGTTTTCTCTTAGGAGAGAATGCTGCATGGCTCTGCTGATCATGATGTATCTTTTTTCTTGTTCTTTTTTCCTAACAGAAAGCGTGGATACTCATCAGCGAAGTTTTGATATTGGAATTCAGATTGGCTATCAACGACGCAATAAGGATGTGTTGGCTTGGGTTAAAAAGCGCAGAAGAACTATTCGTAGAGAAGATTTGATCAGCTTCCTGTGTGGGAAAGTTCCTCCACCACGAAACTCTAGAGCTCCCCCAAGACTGACTGTAGTGTCCCCTAACCGAGCTACTTCAACGGAAACTAGCTCATCTGTAGAGACTGATTTGCAACCCTTCCGGGAAGCCATAGCTCTGCATGGTAAAGCCGTTTAAACATATTTCTTTGGAAAAGTGGTTAAGAGTGTGCCTGTCGACCCCTTTACACATTTAGGTTTAGGTCCAGATATATTGTCTTGTCTTTTGTCTCTTATTAGTAACTAAATGCTCCAGAAATGTTTACGCAGAATGTAAGCTAAGAACTTACCTGGGCCATTTTTGAATGTTAGCTAGCCTATCCTAAAAAATGTTTTTAGAAAGTTAGTTTGAGCTTATCAGTGTCACAGTAACAGAATCTTGCAACGTTGATTAGAATTTATTGCTTTATACTTCTTATTGTACATGTTTTCCTATTATTCTGAGTCAAACAGGAAGTTCTTGTGTCTTCAGAATTCTGTTATATTTCCAATTGCCTGGAGAACCTGGTTAGCAGCAGGCAAGTGAGGCAGGAAATTGTTGGGCTGTTCTCCTGGGGACTCCCTTTGGCCCTGCAAGTTACTGAGTGTGCCTGTCAAAGGTGAGAGTTGATGACCCAGGTGGGAATGGACAAATGTAAGAATGATTGATTTTCCTTATGTCTCTTGTCCCTTAGGTCCTTGATTTGATAGTCAGGACTGTCAGGACAGTCCATCACTATCTCCCCAGGCCAGACCTGCCAGAAGGCGGCATTCTTGGCCAAGGGGTTTAAGTATTATTGGAGAAGCCTGGGATATGCAGTCAACAAGTCTGTTGTTTGTTCCTCTCTAATACAGATTTCCAGATAGAACTGGGAGAGGTACTTACAGGACATTTAATACTGCTGTGAAAATAAAAGAACAACAAAATAATGAGACTTAGTAGATACAGAAAAGAAAACTTGAATGGTGCAGGTGACTGAGCAGAGAGAAGCAATTAGTGAATTAGGTCAGGAGTCCTGTTAGAAGTCAACATTTCTGGGCCACAGTATAGGCCATCTAAAAAACCAAGTAACCTGGTAGTAAAAAGGGTGGGATATATATGCAGAGGACATCTATATCCTTGAAGCTTTAATGCTTATGTTCTTGTTCTCTTTGGCGGACCTTGATTCTTTACCTACACCCTTCATCAGAACCTGGGGTTGGAAACAGTGTTTTTCCCTTTTGATAGTTTGATAAGTTAAAAATACATCTGTTGCAAGAGAAAGTCCCTGATATATGGATGCAGTACTTAGGACTGCCACTGTCTCATGTAGTGGAATAGTCATGCATCAGAACCTCTGAAACTCAGGCAAAAAAGAGGTCCATCTGGTCTTTGTTACAGAGTTCACATCTTTTACCGTTAAGTTTGGAACAAATGATTGGAAGCGTGTGTAGTGTCAGGTGGCTGTCCTGTCTGCGCATGGTAGGGCCGTATGCGGTTGTCTCTCTAAGCATTCTGATTTTCCTTATCGTCAAGTGCAATTTAAGATTCATTCCATACCTGTCTCGTTAAGATTTCCTTTTTCTCTATTCTACTATACTTAAGAAGATAGTTTTAAGACACACAGATGCCACTCCTGTTATGAAATCTTAGTGCAATTGTATACCTTGTAAAAAGGGCCAGCTTCCCCCAACCCCTCTTTAGACTGTTCAACTTGTGGTTTATTATTTTCCTGAACTTCTGTTGGAGTTTTAGTAACAATGTAGTTTTAAGAAGAGATTATATTTATAATTTTGACTTAAGTTTAAATTGTGAGGTTTGAGAAAGTTCATAATTATAAAGCTATGTAGAAAAATAATCTTTCCCTTCAATAAAGTTTCCCATCAGCACAAGTCCAGAATATAGTGGAGACTCAGTGTACTCTTTACTCTTACTCCTAAGGTTCATACCCTGAATTTGTGTCTTAAAACAGTCTAGTAATATGGCCTCTTGAAAGAGTGTACAGAAACATAAATTGCATCGTGTTTTGTCCTATAGTGGTTTATAGAGGACATCGATGTGTTGAGAATGCTAGTCTGGTTATGACTGGAATGATTTCTAGTAATAGGGCATTGTTAACTAAGTTGTAAGGCAGATTAATGACCAACTTTGTAACCAGCGGTCCTAGTGATCTGATTTATTGGATAGTCTATAAATTGAAGTGAAAGCTGTTTAGATGATCTTTGAAAACATATTTGGAGACATCTCAATTAGGGCACATACTTGTCAGAATTTAGTTTTGCATATAATTTGCTTAACCAGATCTGTGAAATGTAATTGAAGTCAAATTGAAGTTCTTAGGAATCTGCATTGGAAGGAGAGTCTAAATTTATGAAGTTTTAGGGTATGGGTTGGTGGGGGAGGGGTGCATAGGAGAAGCACTGTGTATTGAAGCAAACTTCTTAAGTTTATAAACCGCAAGCATGAGTGTAGGGGATTCACACCATTCTATCCCTTTTTATAAGACAGGACGGTTCCCCCCCCCCCCCCATAGTTTTTCTTTATCAGTTCCGAAACACCTGTACCAAGCACCCTAAATCTATCTAAAATACGCATTTTTATTTGAAGAAAAATGGCAAAGATGTAAGGTACTTACAGTACATTTATTTCTTACACTGTGTGTGATAGTAAGATCCTCTGATTAGTACCTCATCTGCCTCAGACCGAACCCAGTTTCAGTCATACATCCATCAGATGGTTAGCAAGCAGTTTCAGTCAGATCTGTTGGTTACTGAAGCTTACAGAACATAATCAGTCCTGTGCTTTGTTCTGGCTCTTGTCTGCAGCATAGGTCGCTTTTTTTCTGAGTACCATGGCATCTAGTCATCTGGATCTTAAACTCACCAAGAAGTCCGGGAAACACAGGCATGGGCTACACGTGCAGCTAGGACCTGCCGCCTCATTTTTAACGTAATAGAAGATTTCAGGTGGACCTAAAATCCTCTGGACCGTTGTGGTGGTTCTCCGTCTCCCTTTCTGATGATGTGGCTTAGGCATGCCTTCTCATCTGGAGTTTTCCTTTTCTTTGGTCTTTTCTTTGTCTGCTCCTTCAGCCTCTGACGTTTCCTCAGGTTCTTGACTGACTTAGATTTCACTCCCGCGGTTTCGAGCCCTCGCCGCCTTCTGCAGGCCCCTTGCTTGCAGTTTCGCCCACTTTGGGCCTGCCGGGCGCGCGTGTTCTCTCCTGTCCACCACGCCACCCCTGCAGGCAGGGCTCTCACACAGGGCTTCACGCGGACTCCCCTTCCCGCCCCGTCAGCAAATACCTGGCTTTTCCTCATGGAGCCATCCAGATGCGTACATGGCAGATTCTGTGCTGTCTCTGGGAATCTATAAATGAAGAGTGAGTGCTTCCTTTTTTACTGAGGCCAACACATACTTGGAAAATTTAATGTCCTGAGCATGGTTTGTGTATGATGTTCTAAGGGCAGAAAGGGACATTTTACAGTGCACACTGGCTGTACGTTAAGGGAAGGCTCTTTGGAGAGGATAAACCCTGGGCTCTTGGAATAATCTTCCTGCTCTTGCTTCCTGGCCCTGAGATGACCCAGTTGCCAGTCCGTGTTTCCTGAGGCCTCTGGAGCAGTCCTTTCCGTCTCGTCACTTGACTGAAAAATGACTTTTGTCGATGGAGAAATACGTTGAAGTCAGAACCCAGCACTGAAGGGCCCTTCTGATTGGATCTTCACCGTGGGTCAGATATCTTAGCTATACTGTCTCATGTGTGAAATAGCTCCGTGCTCTTTTCCAGTTCTTTCCCTTCGCCTGCTCATACTTTAAGACTGATCAAACGCTTCTTCCGTAACGAAGCTTTCGTTCTCCCTTCTGAAGCCTTCCTTGAGCTGTTAATCTGCTCTTTCTCTTTAGATTTGCTTCTTTGGCTGTCCTTTCCAACATGGGGCTACCTTAGGGCAGGGCCTGGTCTTAAAGTTTCTGCCTTTACCAGAACCTGGCAAAGAACCTGGTGTTAGATGTATTCTAAGTTGAACACAGAGTTCAGAGGTCTGTTATGTGAAAATATATAGTACAGTGGGTGCAGAGAACCTTTAGAAAGAGTTGAGGATCAAGATCCCCAGATGACTATAATAAGGGTAGAAGTAATGGTGTACCTTAGGAGAGCTACAAAGTAAACTCTTTAATTAGAACAACCAAGACTCGAATGGGGTTTGAGGATGATGTACCATTACAGCTATTTTAGTGTTTACTTAGTGCAAGCAACTCAGCTTGGGACGTTCTCATTTAACCTTACACTTGCCTGGAGTTACTACCATTTTGTTGACGAAGAAAGGGCGTATCTGGCCGTGATGGAACAGATGAGTAACTGGTAGAATAGGTATTCCGGATCTGCCTGTATACACACTCTTAACCACTGTGCCTCCATATTTGTGCATTTATGGTCCTTCCCCCATGGGGTTAGGGGTGGAGTGGGGTGGGAAAGATCCCTAGGCTTACTTTTCTTCTCTAAAGACATCAGAAAATACATGAATTTTGTATCTTGGGGTTTTCGCCATGGGTGAACCTTGAGAAGTAGGCTTGAAGGTGAATGGTTCGGGGCCTGTATTTCTGCTTCATTTAGTAGGAAGAATATTTATTTAGGCTTTTGTGTGTAGGCTACATTCCCGGTATGACCTTGGGCAAGATGGTTTACTTTCCCAAGGCAGTCGTCTTTGTAAGGTGTTAGATTAAATGAGAAACAAGCAAGGTACTTACCCTTTCACAACACCTTTTTACCTTGGGAGAAGCGGGATTTTCGGTTAGTTCTGAGTCCTGTGCAAAGAGTGTTCTCTTTGCCTCTGGGTGGCATTTTATTGCAAAAGTAGACCTGGAGATCAGGTAGCCTTTGAGGGTACTTTTTCCCTCCTCTTTTCAGTAAGGATGCCCTTTTAAATTGCATATATTACTCCAGAGGGGAAGGATAATTTAAAACTTAATGTTTATAACTTATGTTCCTTGCTAGGATCTTGTGCTTTTTTTTTTATCTTGATATAAATCTGTGGAGTTAGTGAGGTTCTCTTTCTACTGGATGGACAGACTTTGACTTGACTTGCCCAAGCTAGTGTTATATCTGGAAAGCCTTAGATGAAATCTGGTCTCCTCGTTCTGAGTTCTGTTCATTATCATGCGGGTTAGGAAAGGGTCGAGAGTAAGATTGGGGCATAGATTGGGGCATACATTCCTGGAAGGGGGGAGAGAGCTGATGAGGAGAAGGAGCTGGATACCAAGTCACTTCGCTCGCTCTTTTGATACCAGCATTAAAGCCTCCTCACATCATCTTGTGGATGGTCTTTGTAGGTTCTGGCCCTGGTTCAGACTGTTCTGTAAAAATCAGAAACACTTGGTTTGTGTTCCAGAGGTCATTTTGATGGCATTCTTGACTGAAGTACTAGGAATTAACATCACTGGGCCTGGGTCGTCCTGTAAAATTCATCAGTTCAGACTCAGGCCCCTAGCATGCAGGGTGTCGTGTCATAATAGGCACTGCCGTTGCTGTCATTGGCATTTGGCTTTAGGATCTCCCATTGTCCAGTTTTAAGTTCCTTTGGTGTTTAAAATAGGAAGTTTTAAAAAGGCAGTGGGATGCTACATTCACCAGTGTAAGTACTGAAAGAGGCTTAGGCAACCCAGCATTTCCATGACCCTGGAGAATTTCAAACAAAGGAAAGTTTGTTTTTTCAAAGAAAGCATTTTGTGAGTTAAGCCAGCAGCTCTTTAAGTATTGAAGTCTGAAGTCTGAATCCTTTTTAGTTTGAAATCCTGCCTTTTTTTTTTTTTTTTTTTGTGGCTGTAGTCTTATGAGTTCTGATTTCTGCAGTTCATATCCTTCCGTGGAAGGGGTGGTCATTTAAAAATAAAGTATATATTGTCATTATGCAGCCTTTTCTATTGCCCAGCATTTTACTGAAAGTAAATACCATGCAGTCTATTAGAGACTAGTGGCAGGGGCCTGTGTGATACAAAGAGGAGTTAGGTAATGTCTTTGAGGAATTTCTAGCCTGATAGATTTCTATGAGAGCATTTGAAGTGTTCAAACCTAGGCAGTCAGATTGAGGCACGGTACATTGCCTTTGGAGTTCATAGACTCCATTTATGGCTACTTGCTTTTTTTGCCTTTAGTCTTCTCTGGACTATGTACATGGTGATTCTTGTTCTCTTAAATCATTAAGTTGCTTGACAGATTCTTGGACATGGAGAAAACTGGGTGTAGGGCTTTTTAGAAAATTGTGTAAGGTCAGGTAGGAATTTAACTTAGGAAAAATGTAGGGCCTATTCCTAGTTTGTCATACTCAGGGTATAAAACTGATACCACCTTCTCCTAGGGTTTATGGAAAGCTGTGATTCCAGGCAGCTTGAACCAGTCGGGTTTTCGTACTCCTCTGAGCACAGGTTTTTGTAGCTTTGGTTAATTTGGTCAGCACTTCGTTTGGCCTGTGTGCTCTAGAGTGGTACAGAAGAGAAGTTAGGAAATTCCAGTGAGAGCAAAGCTTCTTGATACAATTTCACCTGAGATCCAGTACATTTAAGAAGAAGTTAAGTAATTGTGCTTGGTTCTGTCTCTTCCTTAAGGATTCTTGTCCCCTTCCATCCTAGAGGTAAATGTTTAGAAATATTCTGACCGCACCGGTGCTTAGGTTAAGCGATTTTACACTGGTGGAGTAGTGTAAAGGAGACTCTTGTAACACTGCAGAGGACTAACTGGAAATCCATGTACCTGTCAAGGTGCTCCCTTCTCTTGCCCACACTCCCTGTGCAGCGTGTGGGACAGTGCTAGAGACTTTACTGTGTGCGTGTCTGCATCTTCCTGAAATAACAGAACTGTCAGTAGTTATTTTAACAGCAAAATATTTTTTTAAAAACTTATTTGGAAATAAAGATGTAAGAGATTTAATGCACCAAAACAATCACCTCTCTTAAATGCTTAGAAAAATGATTATTTCAAAGAAGCTTCTTTAATTAAAATTCATCTCTGAAGGCTGGAATCTCTAAATTACGGCCTTTGTTCAAACCAGCTTTTGGGAATGAGGAAAATGAAGGCAATTAACAGCATTAAAATTTTTGATGAAAACTTGGCATTTCTTTATGTTAAGATTAGATATTAGCTGCTGAAGTTTCTGGGGTAGGACTTCACTAAAGCTACCATCAATGATACGAAATTGTTTGGAAGTTGCAGTAAAATTTTCTTGGACAGTTTTTCATTGATGTGAAAAAGGAGTCCATGCAGCCATGCCTCAAAGCCAGTTCGTGCACCTAGTACTTAATGTCCTCCGGTAGTTTACGAAGCACTTGAACATTTGAGTTTAAATTTTCCACTAGTCTTCTGATTTACAAATAACATTCTCTTGGAAAGTTTGAAAATTTCCGAAAAGTAAAAAATTCAGTATCTTGTTATCTGACTATACAGAGATAACCACAGTTAAATGTTTGGTGCATTTTCTTTCAGTCTTTTTTTTTCAATGTATAAATATTAAAATTATTTCATAGTTGAGATCATACTGCATATATGGTACTGTATCTTTTTTTCATTTTAACGTCGTGAGCATTTTTCCCATGGCATTAAAATTGTCTTTGAAAAACTGAAAGCATTGGGCTGTCAGCATAACTGAAAATGTTTTCTTGGTGTGACACATGTATCTTTGTAATTGGTTTGATTTAGTGTGCTTTACTTCAATAAAAATTCAGTATTACAATTTACATATTGGGGTGGGGAGTGGTATCTACTTCAAATTACTAAAATCTTAGTAGAATTCTTTTTTCAGTGATTTGAACTCCTTCCTTGGTGCATTTCAAACACAACATTTACACACAAGTGCTTGCTTGCTTCAAAACCTCAGAACACCACTTTGTGCACAGGGAGCTCTGGCCATTTGAATAGTGCAATTCATTTGAAATGCAAGAATGCCAGTTTCCTAGGGTTCCAGTCAGGAAGTTCTCACTTGGTTCAAATTGTGGGGATTTCAAATCCCCTCTCATGCTGCAGATGAAAAAAACTGGTGGAGCGTATCTGCCGAGCATTCTGAGCCTGTGCTGAGTGGATCGACAATGACAGTCCTCCGCCTTTTCTCCTCTGGGGCTGGCCCTCTGCTCTCAGTCTTAGGGAGTTGGGGAGCAGGTAGAGAGTGTAGAGGCGGCCTCCAGGCCACGGGCTGCTGGACGGAGGAAGGGGGGGGGTGCATCGGTCTGCATTTGCTCTTTCTGTGCCGATATGTGATCTAACTATGTGCTGGTAAACTGGAATTACATGTAATTAATTCTGAAAACAGGATTATCTTATTATCTGAAGCATGAACTTGGTATGAAAATAATAGTTATGTGCTGCTCTTAACATTTGACCATGTAACCTAGATACCTATAACCTGGACTGTAACTGTTTTAGCTCCAGTGGGAGCTTTCTTTTTAAAGTATGATTAAATCATCCTAATCTTTTTTTTTTCCCCTCCCTCCTGCACTAATCATTTAAAACGAATGCAGAAACTTTAAAACTGCTAAGTTTATCTTGTATTAAGCAATGGAGACTTTTCTGTCTAATCATACTACTTGTTCTGCTTTTTGTCAACTGATACTCCCATAGCCCTTTTGAAAAAGTGTGTTTTGGTAGAAATTAAGTTGTATGCCCTCGGGCTGTACAACTTAGTTTTTAGTTCTGAAGCATGTTCAGACTCTCTGTACTTGTATAGGCCTGATTGTTCATGTGGCTTAGCTAAGGTTTCCTGAAGCATCTTCCAGTAGCTGTCATTGGTTTGTAAAATAAAATTTGGGCTGTTTAAAATATATATTTTTTGGTTGTTAATCTTAATTTTTTTTTTTTTTTTGACACGAAAGTGTTTTTGGGGAAGATTTTCAGCTAGTTAAATGTTGAAAAGAATTTTCACTGCTGAGAGTAGGTGGGAGGAAGCTCATGTTGCACATTGTGGTTGCACTTGAGCTGCCCAACTAAAGCCCCCAGTCATACACTCAACAGAAGAAAGATGGCAGTTGCCCAGCAGTTACTGGGGAATTTTCAAATTGACCAAATTGATATTTAATGTCTCTTCTTTTTCATGGAGAATAGCAGTGGAAACAATAGAAGTGTTTGCTTGATGTGCCTGTTCACTTCTGGTGGAGTATTCTGCGAGCCTTGGGTATTTGTCCTTAGGTGTTAATAAACATGTTGCTATGTTAACAAGAGGGGTTCAGGGTGGGGGGGGTTGTTGAGTTCTTTTGATGGTTTCAAATGATAAAGGGGATTAATTACTGAAGTTAGCCCAGTTTCGTGCCGAAGGCCTAAATTTTGCAGTCTAATTATCTTAGGACTTCCTGTATTATGAACCAGCTATGAAAAGGTTCTTGTTTTAATTTCACGGACACCTTTTAGTAGTTTGTTTCAGGCCGCTAGGTTGGAAAAAAGAAAGCACAGCACATAGAACTTGGGGGAAAAAAAAACATGCCAGCAATTTGGGAATAACTTAAGTTTTTAAAAACTTGATGGCAGAGATTTAAGAGACAAGAGCCACCTGGGTTTATTTCCGGGCTTTGGAGAGGGGGTGAATGCCAGCAGGTTTGGGTTTCAGTGCATTTCAAAATGGATAGACTTTGAAGCACTCCCCTGTTTGCAGAATTGAGCGAATGCTGTGTGCCAGGCACCATGTACGTTAGGTGGAGATGAAGCTACACGATTGTACCGCGTTGCATGAAATGAGCCCAAGATGTTTCTTTCCCTTTTATTTATTTTTTAATAAACCTGCATGGCCTGAGGAAGAAGCAGCGTGTAGCGCCTTTTTGATGTTAAATGGGAGAGGTCCAGCAGGCAGTTAGAACTGTGGATGGGCCCATGTGCACAGGAGAGATCCCCTGTGCTGTGGAAAACGATGCCCGTCGGTAAGCTAAGGGGTCGAGGACACCACCCTGCGTGGTACCCAACTTGTCCGGTGGAAGTGAACCCCGCAGAGGCCACTGAGGAAGGAGCTGGCGGGCTGCAGACAGGAAGGAGTGGAGAGTTTCAAGCAGGAGGGAAGCGGAGCCAGCCAGAGACTAAATAGGAGAGAGGTGGCAGAGTCAGGAAAGGAGCCTCAGGGCAGAATAGGTGCCGGAGGAGCTGGGGGCCAGGCGTCAGCAGGTGCACACGGTGGAAGAGAGGCGCTGGCCACCCTACCAGAGCTGCTTGGCCGTGCACATCCGCTCTCCCGGTGGTGTGGGAGCACGAGGCCTGAGAGAGGCCAGGCGCAAGACCCTGTAGCCGCTTCATGCTAAAATCATGTTGACTTGAAGAGTGTAACAGTCAAGGGGAACATAGATAGTGCTTAAGTTTTGAGTCGCAGCTCTTGCTTACTAGCTGTGTGACCTTGGGTCGCTTACTTAACCTTTTAACCTCCGTTTCCCATCCGCAAACAGACCATATGGATGTCGTAGGATCACTGTGAGGATGAAAATTAAAAGTACTTAACGTAGCACCTGCCTCACACAGGAAGTACTCCCAAGATTAGTGCCTCTATTATATTTTTTTAAATAGGCACCAGCCTTGCAATGGCTTAGAGCTAAGGAGTGACATGCCCACCCTTCCTCTCGCCACCAGTGGGAGGGAGGACGCATCTTCCACAGGCAGAGCAAGGAGGGGGCTGATGGCTACCAGGTAGGGAGTTTGAGAGCAGGAAGAGGTGTGGGCTGCAGAACACAATCAGCATAAGGGAGGCTGTTGACGCCTGCAGCCTGAGAATGTTCACAGAGTATTTGTAGAGTCAGAATAATGTCAAAGTTGATGTGGTAGAAAGAGAATTTTTTTCTCAACATTCAAATTTGAATCACATTAACAGTATAAACTAGAATGGGCCCCTACCAGACCAACCTCTAAGCTCATTTTAAAATCTGAGAAGTTCTGTTCTCTGGGAACATGGAGTATCCTAGGTCATAGTCTATGAATTTAGTCAAGCAATAACAAAAACCCTGTGTGAGGCTAGAATAGCGTAAGGGGAAGTTCGTAAGGGAAATCCACCGTTCGTGATGTTAGGTTTTCAAATTCAACGCTGTGGTTAATGTTTCCTGGCGTCTCTTGGGCCTTTCACAGGTTCTTCCTGAACATTTCAGAGTGGAACATATGTTTGCCTCCTTAACTGTTCAGGAATCTGAGGGATGAGTGTCCAGCGTTGGGTGCTGGGTCTGTTCTGGATTTAATTCAACCTTGAAGGCAGCAGGATTTTTTTATACCGCCATAGGCACTACCTCCTTCTCAGAGGGATCATCCATGATGATAAGTGAGGTTGTCCCGAGGAGACCAATCAAGTCCAGACCTTGGGCGATCGTATAGCTTGTTTCATCCAAGGGCAGACTCACTTTGTGCTTGAGGTCCCTGCGTACTTTTTCAGTAGTGACCCCTTTTTGGGGCTGCAGCGTGCACGGTTTTGGATGATCATTTGGGGGAAGTCGGAATGAGCCCACTCAGACCTAGAAATCATCGCTCCCCTTCGTGCACGTACACACACTATAGGGGGATCTATTGGGGGTGGTGACTCTGGATAACCAAAATGTCCTATTTAAAGCATGCGCTTGCTGTCCTCAGCCATAAATTATAAGCAGTATATACCCAGTAGAGTAGATGGGAGGGTTTTGTGATCTGTGTATCCACCTTATACGGTGCTTGCGACAGAGTATGCTTCCCAGAGTTGTAATTACCAATATTGTAAATAGTGGTAGTCTTCCCAATGAAACATCTACGCCAAAAGCCCGGCGATTCATTTTTCCAGAAGGAAACATAACTGCCCCCTGGTGACTCCTTAAGAAAACAGGCAGACCTCCTTTGACACTATGAAACATTGAAAGTAAAGTGGGTTGCTTTCAAGAGGGTTAAATAATCGAGCAACTCTAAAACCTTTTTTCTTCTTCCTAGGTCTTAGTGGTGCAATGGCTAGTATAAGCGTGCGTTCGAGTACCCCAGGCTCTCCTACACATGTAAGCAGTGGATCGAATGCTAGTCGAAGGAGAAATGGACTCCATGATGTCGATTTGAACACTTTCATATCAGAAGAAATGGCACTCCACTTGGACAATGGTGGAACTAGAAAGCGTACCTCAGCCCAGTGTGGCGATGTCATTACAGACTCACCAACCCATAAACGCAACAGAATGATCTAAACTACAGACATTTTCACACCCACCATGCTGCTTGAAAGCCACTCGATCCTCCACATATACTCTTATTGCAAAGGAAACATGAGGCCATCTTCCCTTGTTCACTGTTTAAGACAAGTGAATTCTATAGTGGTTGCCATAAAAGGAAGCTCTAGGTATTTACAGTAGATGCCTCTTGTAACCATGGCTTTCTTAAAACTATAATCCTAGCAGAGGACATCAGACATCGTGTAGTCATTAGCAAGATCATCATAGGCAAACATATTATCCGTTCCAAGGCTAAAAGTGACCTTAACTGTATTTATTCTCAAAGGGAAAGGAACTATCAGATGTTATTTGGTTATATAGAATGCTTCCCCCACCCCCTCCCACCCCCACTCCCCTTCTTCTTCTTTTTGGTCCATTTCCTGCTGCGTTGAGTATTTTGCTTCAACAGTATTGCCAGGTTCCTAAAATGATCTCAGACCCACGATTTGGCTTCCTCGTCAAATCTGCAGGCTTCCAGTTTTTGCAGCGGCCCTGTACCGTGCACCTGGTCTCTCTGTAGTCCACAGTGTGCAACTTCTAATGATGGGACTGTGCCCTGGTTTTAGTTTTCCAAGCAGTTTCTGATTCTGGTGATTGTGTGATGTAAAGAGGTGCTATGATGGTCATGCAATTAATACTTAATATTGAATCAATACACAGAACTTTATTGGATTCACTTTGTGTGTGTTAGCGCTCTAAAAGTAGCAATATGATTATTAAAGTGCCCCCCCCCGATTGACCCCGTAGGCTTAAAATACTCCTGTTTTAAGACAAGTACTACTTCCCACGCAGGGTACTGTTCCTTACGGTAAATGTAAACTTGTAGACTGCATTCAAGGGGGACCTACAGTAGTGAGGTCATGAACTTGGAGGATGGGCTTCCTTTTTGGCTCAGCATTAGCGAGAGGGAGTTGGATGGTGGGGGAGGGTAGGTATTCCAGTCTCTCATGTCCTTTTCTATCTACATTTTTCACGAATGCCCTACTTTGTGCAGTTTTCCATTGGAGTTGGTGGAAGATAAAGGTCTTCGATCTGCCAATAATGTGATCGCAACTTAAGTAGCAACCCCCCCACTCTCCAGTCCCCCCTCCCCTAAAGAGTGCAGTTTGGAATCTCATTCTGGAAAAGATGGAATCGCATGGAGGCTTCTCTAGATGTTAGTTAGACCTAAATAAAGGTTCTGAGTAGATTCCTCTTTTGGTCCCTTATAAGACCTCTTGTAGCCACAATGTTTTAGAGCATGCTTCACCTTCATTTTTAATATCTTGAACTGAATGATAGTCTTTTTTAGATGAAGAACTGATGTCAGCCTGCCAGGTACTGTAATTTATTCTATCATATTATTATGTTATATATCAAGTAGGACAGTGAAAATGTTTCCTTGCAAACTTGTAGTCCAGTATCAGTTAACTTTCTGTTTTTATCCTTAAAAGACCACTGCAAATCAGTGGGTTTTTCCAGTAATTACTCACAGCACTTTGTTAAAGTTTGCAATTCCTTCAGCCATTTAATAATATCTTTCTGTGAAGAAACTTTGCTAAGTTAACCATAATATTCATGGACTGGGTGGGAGGTGAATGGAATGTTAGAAATGTTCTGTATTCATATAGATATAGCCCTATTTAAAACAAAAAAAAAACCCCAACAGAACAAAAGTCAATTCCATAGTAAAACTTAGGACTGAAAGTGAGGTATTTGAAAATTTTTGCAAAAAGTGGATCATTCTTTTTTGTTTGAATATAATAGCAGGAAGAATTATACCTGAAACAGACGAGCCTGTGTATTAGGAATACTTTTAAGCTTCCCTTTGGAATATGCCCAGAAATGCATTTGGAGTTACCATTGTTTTTTTTTTTTTTCCCCATCGTTGTAAATTTAGATTCTGGAATTGGCGTTTGGTGTGGTGTGAAGCGTAGCTCACAAGTGGCCAGACCCGCTCTTCCTGAAGGATTTTGAGATTGAGGAACGCCTGTATAACCCTCCCTTTATGCCTTGGTTCTCTAGTTCCTCCTTCCGAAGAATAACAGGTTTTTTTAAATTTTTTATTTTTGGTTGTTTTTTGTTTTAGTTGGTGCTCTGACGCTGAATCTCAGTACCCTTTACTCTCGATTGTCAAATTTTGATAAAACATGTGCCATTTTCTTTGGTTAGAGAAAGCAGGTCTTAATGTCTGCCAGAACACGATTTATATGCCTTATTGGCTCCATTAAACTTTTTAAAAACTTTAGCATTCGTTACTTTTTTCCACTGCATTGAATCTCAAATGCGATTTGTCAACCTCCTCGTAACTCCCCCCACCCCCGCTCTGTCTCCCCTGCTCTCTCCCGTGCCCCCTGAGCACAGAATAACTCTTCACATTTAGGAGTAGAAAGGGAAACGATTTCTCTCTCATAGGAAAACTTAGTTCTGACTGCTAGAATTTTGAAGCCTTTGATTGTGCCATTTTAGATGCAGACAAATCATGGAAGATTGCATATTGTGTGGTACTTTTTAAATGACATTGATTTTCTTTTTTTCAGTCTCTTGAGAACAGTGTAGGCTGAATTTTAAAACTGAACGGTTTACTCTGTGGGAACAGAACCTCCCTTCATCTTAAGCTAGATCCTCGGATTCTTTCAGACCTCATGGCTCATGAGACCTGTTGCTGTCGCCCTCACTTGGCATGAGTGGGTTCAGCTCATCCTTACTTACCCTGCAGTGTTCCGAGCATGGCTGAAGCATTCAAAACTTAATTACAATGTTTAGTATTTTATAGAGCAAAATTAATGGAAAGCATTTGGCTGAACTAAAGACCCACAGTCAAATTCTTCAATGTGGTTTACCCAACTGGAGTCATGGTACACACCTTAAATCATTCAATGAATAAATAATTTAAAAATCCAAAAAACTATGGGGCTTGTCTGCAGTTTTGTTTTGGTCACCACATCCGAGTTAACTTTTTTGATCGAGTCAAGTTCAGTCTTTTAGAAAAGAACCAGCCTTCCTACCATTCCCCCCCTACCCCCCCCACCAGGGCTTTTGAGACCCATTAAACTCGCACAGCTGTGTCTTTGTGCCAGAAGGGCTCCCTGCAGCAGTGAGAGCTGGGCTGGCTGGCTCCCCCCGTAGGTCGGGGGTTGGGGGTGGGGTGGCCAGGGCCTGACGCGGGCGGGGGTGTGGGGGGGTTGAGCCAGCCTCAGCGCAGTGAGGACACAAGAGGCCGAGGGATGATCTGGAAATGGAGAGAGTGGGGACCTAGTTGGGAACATGGGCCACATAGTTAATTTTAGAAACTTACCATGAATGAATCACTAAATTTTTGTCATGATTTTTTTTGAGGGGTATTGTGACTATGTCAGTGTACTTATCTCATTGCATCAGATTTCATATTGTTTGTTAGAGCTTGCCACTTCATTAGATGCATGACTCAGGTGTCCAGTTGCAGGGTGGTGGGGAATCCTCACAGATGTATTCCCGGACTCTAAGGGTCGCGGGGTGACTCGAAAGGTTCTGCCAGAAGAAGAAGTTTTACTTTACGGTTCAAAGAAACTGAAGATTCATCCCTTTAATTGAGTTACAGGAGGTTGATGTGGTCAGATGCTCATGGTACCCGCTCCCCCTGCCGTGAAAGCTGTTACGTTTCTGGTCAGTTCAGGTGACCTAACCTCATGCTGGCCAGCTTGCAAGCGCCATACTTCAGGGTTTCCGAGCTGTGTGATGGTCGAGAGGGGACCGTATTTTGAGAGAGGACCAGGCCTTCGCGCCCAGGCTGGCCGTCCCATCACTCCGTGTGTTGTACTGACGCATTGGACTTCTTCCTACAAGACGTGCACCATCTTCGCGGAGTTCAGCAGACGGCAGCCTTCGACACGCACAGGTTTGGAGGGTCCGACGCACATCCTGTGACCCTTGGTAAAGCCGGGAAGTCCCACTGATGCTGTTGCGAGTTTCCAGTGGCCTCTCATTTCAGTTGTATTGCATTAATGCTTTAAAAAAAGTTAAAACTCCCCCAAATCCAGCCACACGGCCACTTAACCGTGTATACACATCTTTCTGTGCCAGAGTACGTATGCGGATACCTGAACAAATAGTATTAGCTTCTCAAAATTGGTGCTGTGCAGTAGTGAATATTCTAGTTTCGTTAAGTTTCTGTAGGATACGTTTCTGCAGGTAAAATGGTTCAAAGGAATTCATATTTAAAATATTAATGGGTCCTACCAAAGGACTTTCTGCAAAGTGCTGGTTAAGGCTCACGCCAACACGGTTCTCCCAGCCCCTGAGCCAGCATTGGGTATCTGGACTATTTGCAGGCAGGGGTGATCTTACCATTTTCATTTGCTTTTTTGCCCCCTTGCATGAAGGAAGAATCTTTGCTTGAAATCCCGTGGATTTGAACGCTGGCTCCACCACTTACTAGGTGTGGGAACCTGGGTAAGTTTGCCTCCCTGGGCTGGTTTCATCATCTGTGAAATGGGGTGTATTAGGGGAAAAAACAATGTGAAGCTCAGTGACTTGAATTTCTTGGGTACTTTACATCTACATCTATAATCTGCCTCTCATCAGTGGTACCTTGAGCACTCTGGAATGTGGCTGATAATATTTGCAATGGCATGTTAAGAAAAACGTAACACATGGTTTGTTTTTTGTTTTTGAAATGGCACACAAGTCGGGGAGGGGGAGGGAGGGGCTGGAGGATCCAAGGATCTGAAGCGGGCTCCTCACTGACATCGGTGAACCCTGTGTGGGGCTCAAACTCAACGAACCATGAGATCATGACTTGAGCTGAAGTCGGACACTCAACCAAATGAGCCACCTGGGTGCTCCAACACGTGCATTTTTGTAAGGAAAATTAAAATGTCAGACCTTAGTAGAGAGGCTGTTTTAATCTCTCCCCCCCAAAGGTAAAAGCTGAATGGTTTTGGAGAGTAACCTTCCTAGTATTTGTGTTTTATGTATGTAACCATTAAAAATACGCACGCTGATCGATAGGTGTTTAGGAGTCAGTGTCGGGTAACCCACCTTGGGGACATCAGTCGTGGGAAATGAACTTGGGATTTCCAGTCTTGGAAGTGGACTGATTTCACCGTGTTCTGGTGCAGTTTGAAACCTGACAGCTTCAGGAGTCTTAGGTTTTATTCAGCTTCAGCAGTGAGGAGCCTCAGCAGCCTGAATACCAGGAGAAAGGTGGCCCTGGGGGGACTCGGGGCAGTCTGCCACCACCAGCGTTCCCGGCCGCCTTCAGCACCTGAGCCGGCGGACGGATGCTCGATCCAGATGTCCTCTACACATCCACCAAGGTATGTGTCACTGTGAGTTTGGGATTCGAGGAAGATTCTCAGACCATCGGTTCTCTTTAGGCGTGGGGTGGTGGTGCCAGGGCTCAGATACCTCGGGGGACGGGGAAACACCTACCAAACTGTCCTTGAGTGCCGTGGGCAGAGGTTGGTGGCTTCCCCCATCTCTTCTCTCAAGGCGAAGCTCCTGATCACAGTGGTGAGGTTGGTTTCAAGGTGTATCTAGAAATCAACTACCAAGAAGTTCTGATTTGGTGTTTGAGGCCTAGGTTGACATAAACCTATGGAATCGTGTTCGCTTACACTTTTTATTTGGTATCTTAAGGCTTTTCTCTTGTCCATCTTCAGTGTTTCTCTGATGTTTTGGGCTGCGATCCACAGTATGAAATACCCGTGGCATCGAGACCTAGTGTGGAGACATACACATAACACACAGTAACCAAAAGAAGTTAGAGCGCTTCCTCTCTTTCCGTCCGGTGCACAGCACTTCACAGTTTCTCGCAGGTTCACGAAACAGATTGTGGTGTGTGATCCTACTACGTTGACTTCACAGCAGCTTGAAAACCAGGCTCTCTGGACATCAGTGGCTGGCAGAGTAGGTTCCTGGACGTTTCTTGAATGAGTGAGCAGATACAAGGTGCCTTGAGATTTTCTAGGTTTTCGTGAAGAGTCCCTATTTTTCCTTCTGGGCTTTCACAGCGTCTCCAGAACCAGGGTGTGGTGGTTAAGAGCTGAACTTTGGGGTCAGTGGGGTGTAGACGGGCCCTGCCATGGGTCTGGGGAGATTAAAGTGCCTGAGATGACCCCTGGCTCGTAGTAATAATCACACACACGTTAACCATTAAGTATGGTCACCATCATCCATCTGGTTGGATAAAATTCCCTTTTCAGAGTCTGAGAGGGATCTCTCCTGACCTCTGTGCTCCCCTGCAGCCTTGGTTCCCCGCCCCCCCCCAATTTCCTCTCTTCCTCAGATTTCGTGGTTCTCAATCTGTGCGCACACCAGAACCAGCTGTGCTCAGGCTGTACCCGAGACAAACTAGATGGCACTCCTTGGGGTTGGCCATAGGTACCAGCATTTTCCAGGCCCCTCCAGTAGAGAAACACTGTCCGAGGGCCTCAATGTGTTCTGCAGAAGGGAGTGTTGCTCTGGCCCTTTTCCAGATTGTTTACTGGGCAGGTGTCCAGTGACATTGGACTCTGCCCGCCCTCCCTCAGCGGGCTGCCTGCCCATCCACCTTCGGTCCCTCAGGCTTTGAGGAAGTCTGGACTTGACCAGTGCGTTCCTCTGGGGCAGGGTGTTTTCCTGGGCTTGCTTGGCAGGAGGAAGTTTGCACCCACAAGGCTTCGGGGCGTGGCACATCCTGGCTCACCAGGAGTGACCCAGCAAGTATGCCGTCCCCAAGACAGGCTCTCCACCTGGTTGGGAATGTGTCCCCTTGGGAGAGGTTTCAGATAGATTCCTGGACTCTCCTCCCACACACACACACTGAACCCAAAGGGTCTGAGTTGGGGACAGGGTATCTGAAAGAATACCTAAAACGGATCCTAAGTCCTGCCACCTCTGTTGACTTTTAAAAAATTACATTGCTAGTACGTGCACCTGGGGGGAGATTGTACAGAAAGGTCCTGGGTGAAGAGTTGTCCTCTCCGGAGCCGTCTCCCTGGCACTAACCTGTGCACGTGTGGCCTGGAGCTGAGTGGGGCCCGGGGCCGAGGTTGACAGGACAGGGAAGAGCCTGGGCCTCCAGTGTGTGGGCCATTGTGTCATCTAAACCTGGAACCCTGTCACAGACACGTATCATGAGGACCAATCCCAGGATATCAGGGCGGATCTGTCCCCACCACCCCCCTCCCCCAAGTCTCCCTATCTCGTCTAGAGGTGCTGGGTATACCTTATAAAACATTGCTGTGTATGTGCACACATACAGGCATACAGAAGGGGGTCAAAGCCACTCCAGTCTGCACTTGTGTTTCCCGAAGTGGCCCTTCCCAGCCTGTGTATGTTGTACTGTGCACTTGGGGAAGGGCTGGAGACACCTGGGTGCTCGCCCACACAGCCACTCTTCTGTCCATTTACCAGGTGAGAAGCTGAGACTTCGGTGACTGGCTTTGTGGCCACCGCCCTTGTGCTGTTGCCACTGCTGGGGGAGCCTAGGGCCTCGTGGTCATGGTGTCACCTGTCTTGGCAAGTTCTTTAGCCACCCTGCTTCAGTTTCCCCATCTAGAAGGGGGGTTGTGAGGATGAAATGAGGTAATGCCTAAACCTAGAGGATCCCTGGCATGTGGTGAGCCCAGAGGTCTTAATCCTGGCAATATGTGTTGGCTGTGAGACCGTACGTGCTCCATTTCTCCACGGGGGAGCTGATGAGGTCCTGAGGCTGGTAAGTGGTGGGTTGGAAGTTGCCCTCAGCGAGAGGAGAGCGCTCTGGGGGGAGGACCAGAGTGTGTTGAGGTCAGTGGACTGTTTAGGTGCCGAGTGTCACCAGGAAGGGTTTAGGTGACACTCCCGGGTTCGGCATGGACCCGCCTCAAAAGGCAGGAACTGTTCCCAGCAGTGCCCTCAACTGGCCCACAACACGAGCAGGTGGGTTCCTGCGGAGCTGCCTGGGACCCAACAGCCCAGAGATCAAGATCAAGTTGACTCAGCTTCCTGGAACAGGCGGCTTCTGTCCACTGCGTGGGCTTCCCTCCAGCTGTGGAAGCCAGAGCGCCAACAGATGAACCCAGCATGGGTAACTGGCCGGGGGGGTCGGTGGCCCCAGTGCTTGTGTGCAGTCCTCCCAGCCCAGCCAGCGGGGAGGCCCCATGAAGGCAGGATGGGGGAGTGGGGGTCAGTTTGCAGTCCCCCAGCGTGGAACTCGCCCTGTCTGAGGCCGGGGGGACCAAGCTTGGGGCACAGGTGCTGTCACCCTTGCTGGCATTCTCAGTGGGTGCCATCAGTGAGGATTTCCCATTTTCCTTCCCTGGGAAGGATCTGGCAGTGTCTGGGGTCCACCCCACTGGGACCTTCTCCTGTAGAGGTGTCTCCCTCCTTCTAACGTTTGCTCCTGCTGCAAGGTTTATGAAGACTGGAAGTCTTCGGAATTCTCTATGTGTGCCCCTGGGATGTTTTTCTGCCCCCATTATGAAAAGGCTGTCCCCTTATTTTCTGGTTCATCTTCCTTATCCTCTTGCAGGAGAGCCCATCTGACCCTCTCTGACTCTTGCATTGTTCTCTGCTCTCTCATTTATTCCTGGAAGGTTTATTTACTGGTCTGCTTTTGTTTGGGGTCTGCCTTTCCTGAAGGTTGAGTGTGTTCCTTCTAGCTTATCTCCGCTCCTGTCTCCAAGTAGACCACCAGTAAGTAGTGGCTGAAGGGATGAGGGCATCTCCACTGAGACGGGAAGGGAGTGGCCAAACCAGGTCAAACCACATCCCAACCCCGGGTCTGCCTGGCTTCCGACCTACCTAGAAGGCACTTACACATTTCTTGTTGAACTGGCACTCGGGTTCCAATTCACGAGGATTAGGGGCACCTGGGTGGCTCAGTCAGTCGAGCGCCTGACTTCAACATGAGATCATGGTCTCGAGGTTTGTGGGTTCGAGCCCTGCTTCGGGCTCTGTGCTGACAGCCTGGAGCCTACTTCGGATTCTGTGTCTCCCTGTCTCTCTGCCCCTTCCCAGCTCGCGCTCTGTGTCTCTGTCTCTATCAAAGATAAACAAACATTAAAAAAAAATTCAAATTCTTAAGGACTGGGGAGTGTGGGGTGGCGTAGGACTTGGGCAGGTGATCTTCACCCGAGCCTCAGTTTGCTCTTCTGGAAAGTAGGGATGCCCATGTAAATGATTGAGCTCTGTCTTAGTATGTGTGCAACAACCCCTGCTGTTGGGGGTCCGGCCAGCAACCAAAAAGAGATGCCTGAGTGATCTGCCTGACCCTGGTCAACTCCGATGAACTTGGGTGGAGTGTGAGATCTTGTGTCAGCTGCACCCCAGCCAGCCAAGCAGTATGAGCAGATGCTGAAATCTCGTCACACTTCCTGCTGAGCCAAGCACCCCAACGATGCCTGACCCCAACAGGGGGACCTCGGAGGTCGCCCTTGAGCGGCAGCTCCCTACGGCTGGGAGCCCTGCATTTTCCTGCGGTGACTCATTTCCTGTTTGGGCCTGGAATTCGGAAGACTGTGAAACAGCTCAGCGAGCTCCATGGAAACTGCTGGGCCCGCCCACCAGAGCCTTAAAGGGGCAGTCCTCCCAGGGCAGGACTGGGTGGAGGTGAGGGTGGGTGGGGGCCCTGGTGGTGAGCGGGGTGTTGATGAAGTTAGGATTTGAACCCATGGGGTCTGCGGCCAGATCCCACAGCCCTCCCCTTTCCCCCTAAGGAGCCCCCCCGCTCCCAACCCCCCTTCTCTGATGCCCATTCCAGTTGCTGATCTGGTTTGGAAGGACCCTCACTGCCAAGACCTCACTGAATAATTTGGTCAAGCTGGCTGCTTGTCTTGCCCTGTATCCTCTCCTCTTAAGTTGAGTGACAGTATCCCAGGCTGCCGGTGAAAATTCCAGGGGATCCTGTTTGTTGGGGGTGGCACACACTCAGGACGTTGATGGGGACAGGTGAGTGAATCTGGCAACCCTGAGTCCCCAGTGAACTGCAGAGTGCACTTCCCACCAAGGACACCCAGTTCATGTGTTTAAACACCGACCCTGCCTTTCCATCCGAGCCCCTGTGGATGAGGCTGTCCTTGGGGCAGGACCCGAGGGAAGCAAACGGGTGGATGCTTTTCTAGGCTCCTTCAGAAACAGCTGCCCAGTTCTCTGGGCCTCCGCTTGTCCACCTGTACATGGCCCCTCTCACCAGCCCTGGATTTGGGGTCCAGCGTGCTGAGAAATCTGAACTGTTACTTGCAGATACTTGTTCTCAGGCTTTAGACCCTGCTTCCTGTACCTCTAACTCCCTCGCGTTCCCAGGCTGTGCCACATGGAGTGCTGGTGTTGCCCTTGGCCTGGCCTTCAGGGCTCTGCCTCAAGAGTCCCTTCCTGGGACGCCGTGATGGCTGTAGTTCTTCCTTTAGCCTTTGGCAGAAGGCGAACCCCGGCTGTGGACAAAGCAGGCTCTGGCTTCTCAGTGTGGAACAAGCTGGGGACCAGACAGATAGAATCAAGTCTGCAAGTCCTGGAGGAATTGATGTGATGGCACATGAGAGGGGCCAGGCGTCCTGATAAGCGCATATCTCAACTTCCTCTTGGGTGCTTTATGTGCAAATCCCATGGTGTGATGATGGCATGTGTGTGTGCCTGTCCTGCCAGTGGAGAAGCTGGGCTCAGAGAGGTTGTGTGACTTGTGTGGGAGAGGCCCAGTGGTGACTCCACTGTGGGATTGTGTTTCTCTGAAGTCTGGACTCTCCTCTCCTGTGTGACTTTCCCTTACCCGAAAAAGGCACAGTCCTTATTTCCCTGGAACTTGTGATCCAGCAGGCAGCGTGACATTGGCATCATTTCACGCGTTTAACTTTGCTTTTTATTCGCGCCAGTTAAATGGTATTTAGTGGTCTCGGCGTAGAGAGAGAACATCGCCTCTTCTCCCATGCAATCATGCTCTTTATTACAAGAATGGGATTCTTTATTAAAGTGGCTGGTTTAGAATATTAAAGCCCATTATTTAAGGAAATGGAGCACCGTAGAAGGACTAAAAATAAGTAATGCTGATGTACAGTCTCTGGACGTAGGCTGTCTGGATTTGAATCCACTGGCGAGCTGTGTGACCTTGAGGAGACCTGCTTGACTTTTCTGGGTCTCCGTTTTGTCATCTGTAAGTGGTGGGGAATGATAGCTTTTATTTAAGTTGCTATGAGGCTTACATGAGTTTAATGACTTAATATTTAAACACTCTTTAGAATGGCACTTGCCATCTAGTTAGTACAGACCTTGACCCAGAGCAGAGCTAATGGCCTCCTTTGTCCCCCCGAGTCCCAATCCTAGTTCTTTTGCAGAGGCAACCTCTGATACAATTTTGGTAGTTTTTTTTTCTAGGCCAGGAGTCCACAAACTACAGCCTGAGGGCCATGTCCAGCCCACTGCCTGGTTTTGCCAAGTTTTATTTACACCTGTTCACACTGTCGTCTTCTTAGGTGACAGATACCTTTATGTTTCACAGAGACAACAGTATTGACGATCTAGTCCTTTACAGAGAGTGTTTGCTGCCCTCTCTTCTGGAGCATTTCTTATGATTTAAAAAATAGATGGCCTGGGGCGCCTGGGTGGCTCAGTCGGTTGAGCATCCGACTCTTGACTTTGGCTCAGGTCATGATCTCATGATTCATGAGATGGAGCCCCATGTCGGGCTTTGTGCTGACAGCACAGGGCCTGCTTGGGATTCTCTCCCTTTCTCTCTGCCCCTCTCCTGTGCGCTCTGTCTCTCTCAAATAAATAAACATGGGGCACCTGGGCGGCTCAGTAGGTTAAGTGTCCAACTTCAGCTCAGGTCATGATCTCGCCATTCCCAAGACAGCTGGAGGAGCCTGCTTCGAATTCTGTGTCTCCCTCTCTCTCTGCCCCTCCCCCACTCCTGCTCTGTCTCTCTCAAAAATAAACAAACATCAAAAAAAAAAAAAAGCCTAACAAAAAATAGATGGACTCCTACCGTAAGCATTTGTTTAGCGTGTCTGCTTGTCTTAATGTTAGATCGACAACCTCCTTCCTTCTCTGTACATGGTGCCCTGCCTGCCCGCTGCTGGTCTTTCAGATTTGGCCACACCATAGCTTATTACCCACCTCCGTGATGTCATCTAGTTTATTTCTAGTCTGTTGCAAAAAGTGCTACAGTGAACACCTTTCATGCCCATGTGTGAGACTTCTAGATCTCAAGAAGTGGACATTCTGGGTCAAAGCATACATCCATCTAAGAGTTTATGATTGAGGGGCGCCTGGCTGGCTCAGTCAGAGGAAGGTGTAACTCTTGGTCTTGGGGTCGTGAATTTGAGCCCCACTTGGGGTGTAGAGATTCCTTAAATAAGAACTTAAAATAAAAGTTTATGATTGAGACGATACAGTTTTCTTCCCCGAAGGCCAGTTTTTACTATCTCTGGCTCGGTCCTCAAGTACCCACTTCCCCGCCTTTGCCCTGGAGTGCTGATTCTTTTCAAATTAACTTACAGTTGGATTTATGTTTCTAATAAAAGTCCAAAGGGATTTTTGGAAACGGGTCAGCAGTATTTAAGTTCAGCTGAGTGAATTCACAGCTGAGAATAGCTAAGGCAATTTTGAGAAACAAAAGAAATTAAAACAAATAGTAATAATTAAAAGTTAGGTATCGGGGCACCTGGATGGCTCAGCCAGTTAAGTGTCCGACTCTTGATTTCGACTCAAGTCATGATCTCGCAATTCATGAGTTCAAGCCCCGTGTTGGGCTCTCTGGACAGCATGGAGCCTGCTTGGGATTCTCTTTCTCTGCCCCTCCCCTGCTTATACGCACACGCTCCATCTCAAAAATACACAGTAAAAAAAAAAAAAAAAAGGTTAGGTATTAGCAGCAGGATAAAGACAGGATAGAACGCTCCAGGAAATAGTCTGGTTTATATAAGAACTTGGTGGTCCGTGAGGAGAGAGTGCAAAATGACAGGGGATGGACTGGTCACAACAGGTGGCATCAGAAAAATTGACTATTTGGAGAAATATTTTTGTTAGAGCATCACTTCATGCTCCCTGACATATTGACAGAGTTAAATGTAAATTGACAGAGTTAAATGTAAAACCTAAGCCATGAAAAACTGGAGGAAAATATATGTGAGTATTTAACTTTATAAGCATCAAGTTACTGGGGACAATATTTTTAAAATTTTTTTTTTTTTAACGTTTATTTATTTTTGAGACAGAGAAAGACAGAGCATGAACGGGGGAGGGGCAGAGAGAGAGGGAAACACAGAATCGGAAGCAGGCTCCAGGCTCTGAGCCATCAGCCCAGAGCCTGACGCTGGGCTCGAACTCACGGACCGCGAGATCGTGACCCGGGCTGAAGTTGGACACTTAACCGACTGAGCCACCCAGGCGCCCCAGGGGACAATATTTTTTAAAATAAAAGCTTGACTGTAAGAATAAATTTAAACTTCGATATAAACAAAATGGAAAGGAAAATCTAACTGTGGCAAGGATTACAGATTTAATCTCTGTATATCCATATATGTATATCTATATTTATATACACCTCCACGCACATACTTGAATAAGAAGGTAGTATGCCAAAAAGGAAAAATAAAAAAAAATATGAATAGGGAGTTTTCAGAAACAGAAATAAGAATGACCGACCAACCCGTACATGAATAGAAATTTCAGCCTTTGTGAAACTCAGATTTGAGAAGGAGATACTGTGTTTTGAATACAGTTTTTTTTTCTATTTATTAATTGAATTGAATAGAACGAGAGAGCGAAGAGTGCACAAACTGCAGAGAGAGGGAGAGAGAATCCCAAATGGGCTGTGTGCTCACAGCAGGACTCGAACTCCCAATCCGGGAGACCACCTGAGCTGAAGTCGGACCCCTAACTGACTGAGCCACCCAGGTGCCCCTCCCCTCGAGTAGTTTTGAAACGATGAGTGGCTGGCACTCAGCCCTGGGAAGTCTGAGATGATGTTCCCTGGCGGAGTTAGAGAATGAGAATATATATGTAATACATATGTGCATATATTATATATATAGTCGCAGTTTCCTATCCTATATTTCCAAGTATTAATCCCAACAGGGGAATAATCAGACTTGCGGGAGCCGGTTGTTACACAACAATATCAAGTGTAGTATTTGCAGAACAAGGCAACACACACACCACATGACATGGGACTGATTAAACATACCAGTTTCACTAGCTGGGAAAATGTGAAGCCTGTATAAAGCATGTTCTTGAGGAATGTGGTAAGAGATGGGAGGGGCCCCTGGGTGGCTCAGTCAGTTAAGCATCTGACTTGGGCTCAGGTCATGATCTCACGGTATGTGAGTTCGAGCCCTGCATTAGGCTCACTGTCCGCGCAGAGCCCCTTTCAGATCCTCTGTCTCCCTCTCTTTCTACCCCTCCTCTGCTCGTGCCGTCTCTCTCTCCCCACTCTGTGTCTCAAAAATAAATAAAAAATTATTTAAAACATGGGAGAATGCCCATAACATGTACAGTGTGATATATGATCTTAGTTTGACTGGAACAGTGCCAGGCAGCAAGTTTTCAATAAATATTAGCTACAATCATTATTGAGAACTTCACCCCCTCAAGTGATCTTTCGCTCGTGTGTTCATTCATTCCTCAGTTGACACGCATCTGAGTATCCCACCAAGTATCTGAGCTGCCTTCTCCCTCCTTGCAGTTCGGCCTTTCTGGAAACAGGCTCTGTTTCTGGCGAGGCACTGCCACCTAGAGGCTCCTGGCCTACAGGGCGGCTGTCCCTTGCAGCCCCTCACTTTGACCCCAGGCCCAGCTGATGAAGGCCCTCACTCACTGCACATGCCCTCCCTGGGGGAGCTGCTTGTTCTCTGGAAGCCTCTGAGAGTGTCAACGCTAGAAGGGCCCTTCCAGCTCCCTTATGGCAAAATCTTTATATGGATCAAGGGAGCCTTTGGGGCAGTGTTTCTTAAAATGTGGTCCTTGAACCTGCATTAGTGTCAGCGGGTAGGGAACTTTTTTTTTAATAGATATATTTTAATGTTTTTATTTTTGAGAGAGAAAGAGTGTGCAAGCAGGGGAGGGGCAGAGAGAGAGGGAGACACAGAATCTGAAGCCGGCTCAAGGCTGTCAGCACAGAGCCCGGTGCAGGACTTGAACCCATGAACTGTGAGATCATGACCTGAGCCGAAGTTGAATGCTGAACTGACTGAGCCACCCAGGCACCCCTGGGGAACTTTAATAGTAAAGATCTAGGACCCATACCAGTGCCCCTGAATCAGACCTTGCTGGAGGGAGGCAGGGGTCCTGAATATCTAGGCTTTTTTTTTTTTTTTTTAAGTTTGTTTATTTTGAGAGAGACTGAGAGCAGGGGCAGAGGGAGAGGGAGAGAGAGAATCCCAAGCAGGCTCCACACTGTCAATGAGAGCCTGACTCGGGGCTTGAACTCACACACCTAGAGATCATGAATTGAGCCAAAATCAAGAGTTGGACTCGACCTACTGATCCACCCAGGTGCCCCTGTATAGAATTTTGCCACACTCCCCAGGTTATTCTGATGCTGGCTGGAATTTTAGAGCCAGCCACCCAGAGCAGTGATATTTTATAATTTAAAAGGGGGCTGGAGCTGGGCACAGAGCCTTTGACTTTCTCCTTCAAAACATACAGAGATACATTTCAAGAGGTTCCTTGACTCTATTTTAAGATTAAGAAAAAATTAGTTTCAAACAGAGAGGGAGGCAAATCATAAAAGAATCTTAAATACTGAGAACAAACTGAGGGCTGATGGGGGTAGGGGAGAGGGGAACATAGGCGACGGGCATTGAGAGGGACACTTGTTGGGGTGAGCACTGGGTGTTGTGTGTAAGTGACGAATCATCAGAATCAAACCAAATCTTGACCAAAGTCAAGAGCACACTGTATACACTGTTAGCTAACGACAATAAATTATATATATATTTTTAAAATATTTTTTTAGGGGCGCCTGGGTGGCTCGGTCGGTTAAGCGTCCGACTTCGGCTCAGGTCATGATCTCACGGTCCGTGAGTTCGAGCCCCGCGTCGGGCTCTGTGCTGACTGCTCAGAGCCTGGAGCCTGTTTCAGATTCTGTGTCTCCTTCTCTCTCTGCCCCTCCCCTGTTCATGCTCTGTCTCTCGGTGTCTCAAAAATAAATAAACGTTAAAAAAAAAAAAATTAAAAAATATTTTTTTAGAGCAGTTTTAGGTTCACAGGAAAGTTGAGAGAGGGGGTACACAGATTTCCCACATAACCTCCTTCCCCCCAACACCTGCACAGCCTTCCCCACTATCAACATCCCTACCAGAGTGGGACATTTGTTACAACTGGTGTCAAAAAAGCTTATAGTTTATAGAGGAGTTCTTCTGGTGGTGGAAATTCCATGGATTTGGACACATATCTAATGACATGTATCCATTAGATGGCATCATACAGACTAGTTTCACTGCCCTGAGAATCCCTTGTACTTCATGAGCCTCGGGCAACCACTGAGCTTTTTACTGCCTCCATCCTGTTACCTTTTCCAGAATGTTCTACAGTTGGAGACATACAGCACGTAGCCTTTTCAGGCTGGTTTCTTGCACTTAGGAACGTGCATTTAACTTTCCTCCGTTTCTTTTCATGGCTGGAAAGCTCATCTCTTCTTCGTGCCAAATAAGATTTCATTGTCTGGGTGTACCACAGGTTATGAATAGAGATGCTGTAAACATCCCGTGCAGGATTTGGTGTAGACATAAGGGTTCACCTCCTTTGGTAAATACCAAGGAGTGTCATTCCTGGATCATATGGTGGGGGTATGTTTTGTGTTGTAAGAAACTGCTAGACTGTGTTCCAAAGTGGCCCTGCCGTTTTTGTCTTCTCGTGAAGGAATAAGGGTTCCAGATGCTCCATATCCTTGCTAGTATTTGATGGTTTTGGTGTTCAGATTTTGGCTATTTTCACAGGTACTGGATGGTATCTTACTGGTATAATTTGCATTTCCTGATGATATGTGATGAGGAGCATGTTTTCATATGTTCACTGGCAGTCTGTATCTTCTTTGCTGAGGTGTCTATTAAGGTCTTTGGCCCATTTTTTATTCAGGTTGTTTCTTTCCTTATTGTTGAATTTTTTTAAGATTTTTTTTTTTTTAGGTGCACTTGGGTGGCTCAGTTGGTTGAATGTCTGACTTCGGCTCAGGTCATGATCTCATAGTTTTTTTAAGTTTTTTTTTTAATGTTTATTTTTTAGAGAGAGACAGATAGAGACAGAGTGCAAGTAGGGGAGGGGAAGAGAGAGAGGGAGACACAGAATCTGAAACAGGCTCCAGGCTCTGAGCTGTCAGCACAGAGCCTGATGCAGGGCTCGAACTCACGAACCATGAGGTCATGATCTGAGCCAAAGTCGGACGCTTAACCGACTGAGCCACCCAGGTGCCCCTAAGATTTTTTTTTTTTTAAATTTTTAATGTGTATTTATTTTTAAGAGAAAGAGTGTGAGTTGGGGAGGAACAGAGAGAGGGAGACACAGAATCCGAAGCAGGCTCCAGGTTCCAAGCTGTCGGCACAGAGCCCAATGGGGGGCTTGAACTCATGAACGGTGAGATCATGACCTGAGCCGAAGTCGCTTAACTGACTGAGCCACCCATGTGCTCCTTTAAGATTTTATTTTTAAATAATCTTTACACTCAATGTGGGGCTCAAGCTCAACCCCGAGATCAAGAGTCAAATGCTGCACTGACTGAGCCAGCCAGGTGCCCCCTTATTGTTGAATTTTAAGAGTTCTTTGTATATTTTAGATAATGGTCTTTTATCAGATAGGTTCCTTGCAAGTATTTTCTCTTGGTCTGTGGCTTGTTTCCTAATTCTCTTGGTGTTGTTTGTTTGTTTATTATTTTGAAATGTTTCTTTATTATTTTGAGAGGGAGAGGCAGCCTCCCTGGCAACTACAGCTGTGTGGCTATGTGACCAAGCTCTGGCCAAGGGGGCGTAGGTAAAAGTGGAAGGAAACTCCTAAGGAGTGTTGCCCTTCTCTTCTTTCCTCCTGCCCCTGAAGAGGATTATAGGTGTAATGGCTGGAGCTGGAGCAGCCCTCTGGAACACGAGGACCTTTTAGGAGTCGAGAATAGAAGGCGTGCATATTAGTTCTCCAAGATAGAAGAAAGTCACTTCCCTAACACCATGGAGCTGTCACACCAGCCCTGGACCCTTTTATCTCAGATTTTCATGTCACAGAGAAGTAAACATATCTTATTTAGGTCACTGTCATTTTGGGTCTCTGTTACTTGTAAACTGATCTTCGTCTTAATAAATGCATGACCTCACAGATTTCTTGGGGAGACTCAATGAGATATTGTGTGCAATGCACATGTCATAATACCAGGCACATTGTAAACACTCCGGAAAACTAGTCGCTTCTGTAGCGCTCAGTTATAATAACTGTCCCTCATCTCCAGTGAGAGCTCCACAGAGGAGTTCTTCTGGAAAGAAAAATGGTCAAGATTGTGTTGTTACCTTCCTTTTGCTTCCAAACAGTTACAAAAAGGAAAACAGGATCACCATAAACAACTAATTCAGTTAGAAATGACTTCACTTTGAGCTCCTCTGTTCTCCTGTTTACTCATTCTAGCTGACAAAGCCAGGCCTCACAAATTTGTATGGTATTTTCATTGGGAGCTAAGTCACACGTTCTTTTAAATAGCTGTATTTACAAACACGCAGCTCAGTTGTTCCACATTTGAAATGCAGCCTTCTAAAAACAATTTGGTTCCATTCTTCTTGGTTTTCTCTCTTTCAAAACACAAGTCGGAACATTTTCCGGGAGTCGGTGGCCCCCAGTTCAACTTTATGCTCTAAGATGGTCCCCTTTATCGACTGTTTAATGATTTCTCCTGTGTCTAATTAATGTCTGTTTTTTTAAATTTTTTTTAATGTTTATTTTTGAGAGAGAGGGAGAGAGAGAGAGAGAATGAGAATGAGCGGGGGAGGGGCAGAGAGAGAGGGAGACACAGAATCCGAAGCTGGCTCCAGGCTCTGAGCTGTCAGCACAGAGCCCGATGCACGGCTTGAACTCACAGACTGCAAGGTCATGACCTGAGCCGAAGTCAGATGCTCAACCGACTGAACCACCCAGGTGACCTTAAGTTAATGTCTTTTGACTCCATCATTCTAAGGTCCTGTTTAACTGTCAGGTTCTCTGATTCAGCAAAATGTTGCCAGTCTTCAGGACACAAACCTTGATTCCTAAGGAATCCCGAGGGTAAAAAAGCAAGGACAGTCAAGCTGAAGAAAATTGTCACAAGGTTTATTATCAATGGTTGAAAGAAAAGAGAAGAGGAAGATCAAGATGGTTACTCTTTTTTTTTTTTTTAAGTTTTTTTAATTTAAGTAATCTCGACATCCCATAGGGGGCTTGAACTTCTAGCCCCAATATCAAGAGTTGCACACTCTACTGACTGAGTCAGCCTGGTGCCCTGGGAGGGTTACTGTTTAATGTTTAAAAAAATACAAAAATTGGGGCGCCTGGGTGGCTCAGTCAGTTGAGCGTCCGACTTCGGCTCAGGTCACGATCTCGTGGTCTGTAGGTTCAAGCCCGTGTCGGGCTCTGTGCACACAGCTCAGAGCCTGGAACCTGCTTCGGATTCTGTCTCCCTCTCTCTTTGCCCCTCCCCTGCTCATGCTCTGTCTCTCTCTCTGTCAAAAATAAATAAACATTAAAAAAAAATTTTTTTTAATACAAAAATTTAACAATATTAAATATAACGTGTGGGAGGAAGATGATGCCCATACTACTTTACATTGATATAATTTTTAAAAATGATATAATTTATAATAACTTCATTATATTGTTAATAATATTGAATAATATAAAATACTATAATATATTAATAAATACAAAAATAACGTATACTATTTTATTATTGCATAAACAGCATTTTATATGTTAACTCCATTTTATTTTATTTTATTATTTTTTCAACTTTATTTTGAGAGAGAGACAGCATGAGTGGGGAAGGGGCAGAAAGAGTGAGGGAGAGAGATAATCCAAAGCAGGCTCTGTGCTGTCCGCACAGAGCCCGACGTGGAGCTCGAACTCACGAAACTGTGAGATCATGACCTGAGCCGAAATCAAGATTTGGATGCTTGACCGACTACATGTACCACTCCGGTTTACAGTACAGGGAAAACACTTCATGCAGGACTGTAGAACTTCATGGACTGTGTTTGGGGTGCCTGGCTGGCTCAGTTGGTAGAGCATGTGACTCGATCTCAGGGTGTTGAGTTTAAGCCCCACGTCGGGCATAGAGCTGACTTAAAAAAAAAAAAAAGAAAAAGGCTTGGGGCACCTGGGTGGCTCCCTCGGTTGGACATCTGACTTCGGCTCAGGTCATGATCTCACCGTGAGTTCGAGCCCCATGTGGGGCTCTGTGCTGACAGCTCAGATCCTGGAGCTTGCCTCAGGTTCTGTGTCTCCCTGTCTCTGCCCCTCCCCTGCTCATACCCTGTCCCTCTCTGTCTCTCAAAAATAAATAAACATAAGAGGCACCTGGGTGTATCAGTCAGTTAAGCATCCACCTCTTGATTTCAGCTCAGATCATGACCTCACAGTTGTGGGATCGAGCCCTGAATCGGGGTCCATGCTGACAGAACAGAGTCTCTCTCTCTCTCCCCATCTCTCTGCCCCTCCCCTGCTTGCACTTTCTCTCTCTCTCAAGGTAAATAACTTAAAAAAAAAAAAAAAAAAACTGAAGTTCACATACAGGCAGGACCTCATGTCAAAGACCAAGAGTGGAGCTGGCAGGCGGCATTGAAATGATTTTAGTGTGTATGCAATGAGTGCTCTCGGTGACCATGTCCTTTGTCCTACACTCTCCACAGAACCCCACATTTCTTTGCGCTGTCTATAGTGGTCTGCTGAGACTCCTGCTGCTGCAAAGCACCATGAATACATTGAAACAAACTTTTCTCTTCTCACAGTTCTGGAGGCTACATGGCCAGAAACAAGGTGCTGACCCGGCTGGTTCCTTCTGAGGACAGTGAGAGAGAATCTGTCCCAGGCCGCCCTCCTGCAAGCACTCCCTGGCTCGTAGGTGATATCTTCTCTCTGTGCACGTCTTTGTGTCCAAATTTCCTCTTTCCATAAGGACATCACTTGTACTCAGGGCACACCCTCACGCCCTTATCTGAACCCGGTTACCTGTGTGGATCACATAGCTCCACACATGGTCATGTTCCAGAGTCTCAACAGCTTTTTTTTGGAGCAGGGCCCAGTGCAACCCATAACATCCACCCCCTTCAAAGGGAGATCCCACAGGTGCGTGGCCGGCCAGGGGTGCCCCCTGCACTCTCTGGCTTTCCATATTTGCACATTGTGTCTTTCTAAACGTTTGAGCTCCCTATTTATCCATGCAGGGCGGTGGGGGGGTGGGGGGGCAGTCTTACGCAATGTTTAGTGCAGGAATCAGTGAGGGATCTTTGAGCCAGTCCAGATGGCCCCCATTCTGGGTGAAAAGGTGGAGGACAAGGAAACTGCCCAAGGTTCCCTGGACCCAGGGACCCAGGGACGGAACAAGATTCTCAGGAAAGTCTTTGGGAGGCTGCACAGCCACATGGTGGAGAAGGAGGGCCTCGGGGACACCTGCCTGAGCTGGAATCCGGCTCTGGGACTCGTAGCTAAATGACCTTGAGCAAGTCATGTGACCTCTGTGTGTCTCCATTTCCTCACGTGTAAGATGGCTCTATGATGGTACCTACCTCGTGAGGGTTAGAAGACGGGATACGTTCAGGGTGCCTGGGTGTCTCGGTTGAGCACCCGACTTCAGCTCAAGTCATGATCTCTTGGTTTGCGGGTCGAACCCTGCATCTGGGTCTGTGCTGACAGCTCAGAGCGTGGAGCCTGCTTCCAATTTTGTGTCTCCCTCTCTCTGCCCCTCTCCTGCCCATGGTCTGTCTCTCTCTGTCTCTCAAAAATAAATAAAACATTAAATGATTTTATAAAAAGAGGACACATGTGGGGTGCCTTGTGCCACACCTGCACACACATCTACACACACACAGTGCCCACTAAGGGTTAGCTTGGTGTTGTCACTTTCAGGGTCATTCATTCCTCCTGTCGTGAACCTGTCCTGCAGTCCTGCCCGGCCTGATCGTGGGGCCTCGGGTCGGGGTGGGGGATTGGGCTTGCAGTCAGGTGTGCTGAGGCAGAATGCTGGCCTCTCCCCTTCTTGGATGTGCAAGCTTCAGGTCCCCGAGGCTCAGTTTCCCCATCTTTAAATGGGGCCGATGGTATTACTAATCATAGAGAGCCATTGTGAAGCGTAAAGACCATTCCTTCTTTCAACACATACTTCCTGTGGTCCTTTTCTATACACCCTAGGGTCTGTCTAGATATTGAATACATCCACAAGGCAATTATTTAGCAAGTTGGGGGGACATAAGTGCTATAGGGAAAAGCCAAGCAGAGACTGGGGAAGAGAGAAAGTGGCAATTTTGTGAAGGGACCTTTGGACAAAGACCTGAAGGGGAAGAGGGAGTGACTCATGAGGAAATAGGAAGTGCAAAGGTCCTGGGGCAGGGGTGTGCCTGGTGGGTTTGAAGGAAGGCATAGAAGCCGGTGTGGCTGGAACAGAACAGGGGAGTGGAAAGGAGGAGGTGAATGCAGAAAAGGACAGAGGCTGCTGGAAGGACCTTGGTCCTACAAAGAGGTCAAGTGTAGTCATTGGAAACACTGCACATGTTTTGGGGGCATTGCTTTGCCCCAGGGATTATGCTGGGTGTTGGGGCCTCGAAGAGCTCAGCCCTGCACTTGGAACCACTGGGGGTTTGCAAAGCAGCTTTCTGGGGAGTCCTTGGGTCTCCATCTGGGTCTGCTTATTTTGCGACCAGAAATGGGTGTTCTGAAAGCCTTTGGAAGTGGACAAATACACCCTTTCAACATCTTGTGGCTTATTTATTAGAAATGACTTAATTGGGGCCCCTGGGTGGTTCAGTTGGTTAAGCATCTGACTTCGGCTCAGGTCATGATCTCGCGGTTTGTGGGTTCGAGCCCCGCGTCGGGCTCTGTGCTGACAGCTCAGAGCCTGGAGCCCGCTTCGGATTCTGTGTCTCCCTCTCTCTCTGCCCCTCCCCTGCTCATGCTCTGTCTCCCCCTGTCACAAAAATAAATACGACATTAAAAAGAAAAAAAAAAAGAAATTACTTAATTTATTTTTTTCCCTAGGGGTGGCTGAAGCCCCCCTGCTTGCCTGGCTTTCTTTTTCTTCTGCCCCCGATGATGGCTGAGCTTGGTTCGTCTGCTTTTTCTGTAGCCCTCCAGGAAAACACTGCCAGCCTTCGGGACCGGCACGGATAATATATTCTTATGAAGCGCATTTTTATTATTCTCCAAATCTTTAAGATGTCAGTCCATTGAATTTGGAACTGGAATCAGATGGGGCCACTGGACTCAGCTGTTCTCCGCCCCCTCCCCCTTCCCCCCCAGCCCCTTCCTGGTTTTGTTCACTCCAGATGATGCCAGTTCCTGTGTCTTTATCTCTGTGTCCTTCCCTGTTTCTTCGCTGCCTCCTTGTCTCTGTGTTGACTCCACCAATATCGACATTGGGACTGGATGCTGCTGTGTTAATGGCGTCCCTGGTCCCCACGCACTAGATGCCAGTAGCACCTCCTCCCCAGTTGTGACAATATGACACATCGCCAGACACAGTCACCTGTCCCCTGGGGGACACAGTTGCCTCGAGAACCCCTGGTCTGTCCCCTTCTCATCTGTGTGTGTCTCTGATTAACTTTCTCTCTCTCTGTCTCTGGCCAACACGAGCCGGTAGTTAGGGGGGAACTGTCCCCAGGCCTGGGAAGCCAGGCTGTGCCCTGTCTCTTGGCTGTGCTCTGCCTCGTCCTCAGTTTCCATGCGGTGGGGCCGTGAGCTGGTGGAGGAGTAGGAGTGAGGCCAGAGGCCCGCGGGAACTTTGGGAGTCTCTCCTTGCATGAACCTGGGAACCTGGAGGATCCCAGGCTGCTCTCCAGCCTCTGGTGGTCCGTTCGAGACCCACCGTATTGGGCTTGGATAGACACATGATAGTGGCCTGTGGCCTGTGTCCAGGATTCCAAAAGATGTCCGAGCAGTCGAGTAACTACTGCACTGGGGCTGTCCTGTCTCTTGCTGGAACCCGAATCTGAACAAATCAAGTGCCAAGTGTCTCCTGAGTCCCCCATGGTGTGGGTGCTGGCCTGGCCCTGGTAAATTCTGGGCTGTCACGTGAGCCATGCTGGCCCAGAAACCCAAGTGTGTGCCTGCTCCGTGCCCTGGGCGGGCACATGCTCCCTGCCAAGGGCATTCCCAGAGCACCGTCACCTCCTGCTCCCTTACTTGCCACATCTGGCCCTGACTCCCATCCCAGGAGAGGTGGGAAGTGGCTGGTCTGAGGGTCTTGGTTGTGAGCACCCTCGGGTTCCTGAACCACAGAGGGAGGGGCCAAGGCAGGTGCTGAAGACTGCACAATGGCAGAGCAGACAGGGGACTCACAGACCCCGCTTGGAATCCAGATTCTGCGGCTCACCAGCTGTGTGACCTTAAGCAGATCACTTCACCTCTCTGAGCTTCTGTTTCTTCTTTTTTTTTTTTTTAAAGTTTATTTATTTTGAAGAGGCAGAGACTGCACGAGTGGGGGAGGGGCAGAGAGAGAGAGAGAGAGAGAGAGAGAGAGAGAGAGAGAGAGAGAGAGAGGGAGAGGATCCCAAGCAGGCTCCGTGCTGTCACTGCAGAGCCCTGTGCGGGATCAAGCTCATAAAACCTTGAGATGGTGACCTGAGCCGAAACCAAGAGTCGGGTGCTTAATCGACTGAACCACCCAGGTGCCCCTGTTTCCTCTTCCACAGTATAGCAATAATACCACCCAGTGGTGTATGTGGCTTATGTACACCCAGAGTGGATCGTTTAACACCTTTTACTTTCTTTTTGGGGGCAGCTTTATTCAGATACAATTCACATGCCATATACTTCACCCACTAAAAGTATAATTTGATGGTTTTGAGCATATTACATTATTGATTTAAATATTTGTGGTAAAATATGTATCACATAAAATTTACCATGCTGACCGTTAAAAAAAATTTTTTTTTTAATGTTTATTTTTGAGACAGAGAGAGACAGAGCATGAACGGGGGAGGGTCAGAGGGAGAGAGGGAGACACAGAATCCGAAGCAGGCTCCAGGCTCCAAGCTGTCAGCACAGACCCCGATGCGGGGCTTGAACTCACGGACCGTGAGATCATGACCTGAGCCGAAGTTGGACGTTCAACCAACTGAGCCACTCAGGCACCCCTAAAAAGTTTTTTTAAATGTCTGTTTGTTTGTTTATTTATTTATTTATTTATTTATTTAATTTTTTTTTTTTTAACGTTTATTTATTTTTGAGACAGAGAGAGACAGAGCATGAACGGGGGAGGGGCAGAGAGAGGGAGACACAGAATTGGAAGCAGGCTCCAGGCTCTGAGCCATCAGCCCAGAGCCCGACGCGGGGCTCGAACTCACGGACCGCGAGACCGTGACCTGAGCCGAAGTCGGACGCTCAACGGACTGAGCCACCCAGGCGCCCCAATGTTTATTTATTTTTGAGGGAGGGAGAGAGAATGCGAGCAGGGGAAGGGGCAGAGAGAGAGGGAGACACAGAATCTGAAGCAGGCTCCAGCCTCTGAGCCATCCTCACAGAGCCCACCGTGGGACCTGAACCCACAAACTACGAGATCATGACCTGAGCCGAAGTAGGCACTCAACCAACTAAGCCACCCAGGTGCCCTCCCACACTGACCATTTCAAAGTGTGCAAATCAGTGGCATTAGTTACATTAGGGACAAAATGATCTGTGATAGTAGCAATCACAGACACTTGATTTGCCCTTCATATCATGAAACACTTAAAAAATTAAATTTTTAATTGAAGTACAGTTATATACTATACATATATAGTATACATGTATACTATACATGTATACTATACATGTATAGAAGTACAGTTATATACTATATACATATAATATACTATTATTATATGTATATTATGTATATATGTATTATATGTATATTATACTATATTATATGTATAATATAGTATATTATGTATTATATACTATACATATAATAGTATATTAGTTTCAGGTGGACAGCACAGAGATTTGACACTTACCTACATTACGAAATACTTAGCATGAAAAGTGTAGTCACCACCTGTCACCATAGAATGTTAGTATACCATTATTGGCTGCATTCTGTCTCTTGTACTTTTCATCCCGGTGACTCATCTGTTTTATAACCAGAAGCTTGTACCTCTTCATCCCTGTCCCCTATTTCACCCGTCCCTGCCACTCCCCTGCTTCTTTCCTTTTGAAACAAAGGATTAATAGGGCGCCTGGATGGCTCAGTGGGCTGAGTGTCTGACTTCAGCTCAGGTCATGATCTTGTGGTCTGTGAGTTCCAGCCCTGTGTCAGGCTCTGTGCTGATGGTGCAGAGGCTACTTGCGATTCTCTCTTTCCCTCTCTCTCTGCTTCTGCCCCACTCGTGCTCGCTCGCTCTCTTCAAAACAAAACAAAACAAAACAAAACACCAAAGGATTAACAGCTAAAAGAGAAGCGTCCAGTTCAGTTTTAAACATGTTACTCGAATTCACTAAATTGTTCCGTATGTGAATTGGAATTCGCACTTGCCGAGCAAAAAGAGCTCACCCCGAAGATCCCACCATTTCGAGGTCCTCAGCTGTAAACACAGAGTGACAGAATGGGAGTAAGTCCAGCTCTGTCTCCCTGTCACTGTGCCCTCCTTGAGCGTGTTGACTCTGCTGCTCAGACCCAGGGACACTGAGCGCCACGCGGGTGTTGGAGATGTGCATTGCCCCCTGACAGAACGCCGAGGGCCCCCAGAGACCAGGAATTTTCTCTCCAAACAAATACGGAGCCGGGTCTGTTTGGCTGTGTAGCTGGGCATTCTCCAAATTCACTTCTGGAGAATGCGATGTTTATTAAAAGGTGAGTAATAAATATGTGCTGATTTGAAGTTTAGGTATATATTATTAAAACTCAGCGGAGCCCTGAGTAATGTATAGAATGGGGAGTCACTATGTTGTTCTCCTGAAACTAATACAATACTGTATGTCAACTGTACTTTAGTAATACATTGAAATCCCCCTCTGTCTCCAGCAGAAACTCAATGCTATTTGCAAAGATGAGGTAGCCCCCTTATTGTCTGCCCCGGGGGGCCACCCCACGTCCCACCAGGCTGTGGATTGAGGGTCAGCGTTCACTCGCAGGAAGGACCCAGCGCGCTCACTGTGTGTCGTGGGCATTTGATGGATGACGCCTCTGTCATGGTCAGTATGGGCTAATGGCCTTTCCATTGACAGGGTTTTCACGGCCTGTTTGGGAATTTCTGCATTTTCTCATCTTCGGTGTGGTCCTCATGCAAGTGTAGGTCATTGTGTTCCCGTCTGAAACCCTTCTCCAACAGGACAGGTGTATGGAATGTTCAAGAATCGAACTTCATGCTGTTTTTCTGTGTAATTTGCTGGGGAAGAAAGAGTAACCCGCGTTTCTCTGAGCCTTTCTACTTTGGGGATATCGGTGGGAGCTCACGGAAGATCCCCTTTTTATTAAAGTCCTCAAAGTAAATTCCGGGGACCAAGTGTCCACATGTCACAGAAAGGAACAGAACAGCCAGGCATTTAAGGCTAGGCCGGGGCGGTGACGTGGGAAAAGGCTCTGTCCCAGAGTAACCCTGGATCAAATCGTGACCCCACCCTTCCAGCCTACCCCTGCCCCCCTCCCCTCCCCTGTCCCAGAGCCTCCCCTCTGCACCACGCCTGGCACGGCCCAGGCTCACACCCCACTTCAGGGATGAAGAGACGCTGATGTTAAGTGAACGGCGTCTGGATGCCCAGTGCAAATCTCCCAGCTCCTGAGTCCCGGGGCGCCCCACATTTGGACACCTGGATTCCCCAGAATTGTATGTCTGTGTGTGTGCCTGTGGGGCTCCCTGGTAGCTCTTGGTCCCAGGCAGGCCAGTTGCTCCGGGCCAGCTGCCTACCTACCCCGTGGCTCCTAGAAGTCTGAGGCTGGCTTTGTTGGAGATCCACTTGGGTGTCCTTTTTGCCCTGCATCCGTTTCCTGGGGTGGTCTGAACAAAAGACCAGGCATTGGGTGGCTTAAACCTCCGGAAGTTATTCTCTACCGGTCTGGGGGCCAGAGTGTCTCCACAGGACGTCCTCCCTCCCAGGACTCTGGCTCCAACCCACCAGCTCCTGGTTCGTGCCCCCAGCCCCTGGTGTCTTGGCTTGTAGCTACCCCACCCCAGCTCTCCCCATGACTCTGTCCAACCTCCCGTCTTATACAGACACCCGTCATTGGATTTAGGCCTCTCTCCTCAATTTAGGTCTCATCTCAACTCTTGCACCTGTGAAGATGCTATTTCCAAATCAGGTCACATTCTAAGGTTCCAGGTGGACCTGAATTTTGGTGGGGGACCCTCTTCGACCCATACCAGTCCCCACCTCGTCCTGATCCCCATCCCGAATCTTCTCCGTGACCCATCAGGGCAAAGGGCTCTTGATGAGGTGGCTTCCCTGAGGGGTCATTTGGATCCAGCGGCACAAGGATCCAGGCCTGGGAGCCGGATGACCATGAAATGGTAGCTTGGTGGGGGGAGGGGATGAGAAGGGAGAGCCCGGGTGGGGTCGGGGTCCAGGTCCAAGTCCAGGGCTAGGATGGGAAGCCAGCAGGGCAGCTGGAGACACTTTTTCATGTGGCTCCTGCTTGTGATGAGAGAGTGACAGAGAGGCAGGATCTGAAGCTGGAATATTCTCTGGGCGGGGATAGTTCTCCGCTGGGATCTGGAGGTGGGTCATGGAGGAGTGCTGTCGGTGCAGCGGTTCTCAGCCCCACACTCAGATCTTTGCAACCAGAATTGCCGGGGAGGGGAGTGGGGGTGGGGCGGGCTGTCCTGGTGGCTGCATCTTGCAGGGGAGGCTGAGCACGGCTGAGCTGGAGGTCCAGTCCCTGCAAGGCTTGCACAGCCTCCCCCAACCCCAACCCCCCGGGGGGCCAGGGTGGATTGCTCACATAGGTGACCTTGAAAAGCCCATTGTATGGAAACATACTCGCCTCTGCAGGGCCCAGAGTGGGGGCTGAGGGTCCCCGGGTGATAACTCATGCAGCATCGGGTGCTTGGGCAGGGGGGGCATGGCTAAAATACTGTTCTTGGGCTCTGCCCCTGACAGCCTGCTTCTTTCCAATTACCCTGGTGACTGCAGTGATAAATCCTGTCCGCCCAAGTCTGGATGCTGGGCACGCTGGGCCCTGCCTCCTCCCTTCTGAGTGGACCCTGGGCCTTCTTCCTTGCAGACCCTCCTGCCCCTGATTCTGTAGGACAGAGGAGCCAGGTGCCCTAATGCTTTGTTCTGGGCCAAATTGTGCCCCCCTCCCCTACCTCATTCATAGGCAGAAGTCCTAGCTCCCAGCACCTCCCAATGTGGCTGTCTGTTGAGGTGCGGTTTTCAGAGACGTGATTAAGTAACAAGAGATCACTAGGGTGGGCCCTAATTCAGTAGGATTGTTGTCCTTATGGGAAGAGGAAATGTGGGGACACCTAGGTGGCTCAGTCGGTTGAGCATTGCAACTCAGGTCCTGATCTTGCGGGTTCGTGAGTTCGAGCCCCATGTCCGGGGGCTGTGCTGACAGCTCAGATCCTGGAGCCTGCTTGAGATTCTCTGTCTCCCTCTCTCTCTGCTTCTTGCCCGCTCATACTCTCTCTTTCTCTCTCTCTCTGTCTCAAAAAGAAACAGAAACAAAAAAAGAAGAGGAAATTTGGACATAGACACGTGTAGAAGGAGAATGTCATGGAAACACGCAGATGGCTGTCTGCCCACCACAGAGAGAGGCCACAGAAGAAACCAGCCTGCCTGACACCTTGCTCCTGGACTCCCAACCTCCAGGACTGTGACGGGACAGGAGAAATCCCTGTTGTTCAAGCTGCCAGGTCAGGGATGGCCCGAGCCCGGTAAGTGGCACGTGCTCCCACCCGGCCCTGGGACCTTGGGGCCAGCCCACGATGACGTAGCACTTGTTTGCAAGCTTTATTTCCTTGACCTCACGGCTGATTTTTCCACATGAAACCCTATGTCGCTCCTCAAATGTGTAACAGAAAAGCGGGAGTGTTCTGGCTGTGCTGTTCAGCATCCTTATTCTCAACCCCCCTTGCAGCCCCGGGCGCTTTCCTTAGAGGACCCTGTAAACAGCGCTGCACAGAAGAGTGCTACTCATTTTGCAGAAGAGTAACTTCTGCAGAAAAACGTGAAATGTGTTACTTCTTTTCCTCTCGGTGCTGCTACATGCCTCATGGCTCCAGAGAATCAGTGCAGTCCAGAGTCAGCCGATGCGGTGTAGAGTGGAACGCTGGGTTTGCAGGCCCATGCCAGGGCTCAAGTCCCTCCTCTCCACTCCCTGGCCGAGTGCCATTTGAACAGGTCACCTGAGCTCTATGAGCCACGTTTTCTCCTCTGTAAAGCGGCACAAGGTGCTGAGATTGTGCGTGAGTCCAGAAGCCGCCTTGTAGAATAAACGTGAGTTTTGGAGTCAGTTCTGCGTTTGAACCCGGCTCTGCCGCCTTGTAGCTGTGTGGCCTTGGGTAAGTCGAGTGACCTCTGAGCTTCTTTCACGTGTCACAAAATATTCTTTAGATTTTTTTTAATTACGTTTTTAATTTTGATTCCAGTATAGTTGATATACAGTGTTACATTAGTTTCAAGTGTACAATATAGTGATTCAACAATTCTATATATTTCTCAGTGCTCATCATAATAGATAAGGGTACTCTTTGGATTTTTAAAACAATCGAGAAATGTAAAAACCATACTTACAGGTGGTTGCACAAAAACACAGCGGGCTAGATTTGGCCGGTGGGCTGTAGTTTGCTGACCCGCAGGTTAGACTGTGAAAGCCTCCATAGCGCGAGCAATTTCCTTTATATTCTCAGCGGACTCCCTGCAGATCCAGCAAATGGCTGGTGAATGAGAACGTCTTGCTACCTCTTAGAGATAGTAATGTGGCTACTGGCTGGAGATATGAATGTGAACATGGCATGTTGCCGGTACAGAAGGTTGTTCTGGAAAGACAGAAGTCCCTTCCGGGGGGAATTTGCATCTTAGGAGAGAAGGCAGGGAGAGCTAACAACCTTGGAAGTTGCTGCAATTCTGGAGAAGCTGCCCTGGCTCCTCAGCCACTCCCCACTCAGCCAGCAGGGGGCGCTAGAGGACCGCTTTCCTCTGCGTGTCCGGGCAGCCGGGAAGCCTTGTCTGCGGCGCCCTGCCAGGAGGTGGGAGATGCTGGGGATGGCCCAGACGACCTCCGAGTGTCTTTTCTGCCCATTGAAGCTTGGCTTTTTTTTTTTTTGTGCCGAGGAAGGAATCCACAGGGATGAACTTCCCGGAGCTGGCTGGCAGCCGTGAGTTCTGCAGGAGCAGCCCCCTGTCCCCAGAAATGCAATAAAATGAGAACACGTCTCATGTTGCAGGGGGCTGTCTGTCATCTTGGAGTTTCAATGTTTCAGAATCGCAGCGACCACAGCTTTTGGTGTGTATGTATGTGTTGATGGAGGGATTAGTGGGGGCGGGGTGGGAATGGGGGGGAAGCCAGGGCTTTCTTCAAATTACAGGCAGGCCCAGGAGACACATGGCAAACACCAGGCAGAAAGGAAACGGTCAGATTGGGCTGTTTTGGGTGCTGAGGACCCACAAATGACACTCTCTTAGTCTTGAAAACCTCAGAGAAAGCCGAGAGGTGAGACCATCTGAAAACCTCTAATGGCCGCCTGTGCTGGCTGGGCCCGTGCTGCATATGGTCTGCTCTGTGATTCTTCGTGTCCCTATTTTACAACAGGGAGAAAAGATCACAGGTCCGTGGTGTTCAGCATGGCTTTCTCAGCAAGGATCCCGACCAGTAGGAGCTGCTCAGAAGTGTATGTCCTGCCCACCCCGCCCCTTCCAGGGCCCCCTGCATTAGACACTGCATTTGGGGGCCCGCAGCTGACCCCTGACAAGCCCTCCAGGTGAGTGGGATGCATGCACCATGGGCGAGAATCACGGGTGACCTGTAGCTGTTTTCAGCCTTGGCTGCACATTGGAACCTCTTGGCTTTCAAGCCACAAGGGGACCACGCCTCAGACCCATTGCATCAGGCTCTCCAGGCTTGGGACCGGCACCTGTGGTTGATTCGAAGCCAGCCAAGGTCAAGCCCGGTGGTGCCCTGGAAGGTGGTTTTGGGGTCAGCCAGACTCAAGTTCAAATCCCAGCTTTCTCACTTGCTGGCTGTTTGACCCTGGGCAAGGCACACCCCTTTCCTGGTCCCCAGGAAGTTTCCTGTGCTGGACAATTGAAATCCTCTTTCCTGCCTGGCAGAATTTGTTTGAGGACTGAGCAAAGCGTCCTGTGTATGGAAGCACCTAGAACAAAACCTGGTGCCCCGAGGGAGTTCAGTACATGATGGTTCGTCTCTGCTCCCTTCTGTTGGACTCTGGGATTTTTCCAGAGCAGGGACCACATCCTAGTTTTCTTTGCATCCCCAGGGAATAATTCATCGCGTGTGCCCTGCACAGCTGGGAGAGAGCTGGGGAAGTGGGCATGTGAGAGGCTCAGCTACCAGATTTCTTCCCTTACAGCCCGGCTGCCATGGGCTAGGATCACCTTTCTCTGCATCGTCTTAACTAAGGTCAGCCCTGGTGTCTGTTCAAACGACAAACGCTCGGTCCCCTTGACCTTCAGGAATCTATCCTGGTACAAACGAAATGGCCAGAATGTTAGGATATGTGTGCAAAGATATTTATTGGTGTGTCGTCTGCCCTGGCAATAATTGGAAACATTACTTTACCAATAGGTGAATAATAGAATCAATTCTGGCACATTCAGTATTATGGAACATCATGGGTCATTACGAAGAATTAGGTAGATCTCCCTGTATTGATCTGGGAGGCACACTATCTATTGCTCAGCAATAAAGCAACTTGCTGATTCATGCCTGTGACATGATTCCTTTTTTTTTTTTTCTTTTGAGGAAAAAGAGCCTCCATGTTATATGTGCATTTGTGTGTGTGGTACAGGGTTTGGAGGAGGGGGCAATAAAGATAAGCAGAGCATGGAAGAATATGAAGAATGTTACCTTGTAGGATTGCAGGCAGGGCTGAAACCCATTCACTCATTCGTTTCGTTCATGGTTTTGTTCAATTCATAGTTATTTATTTAAAAAAAAAGTTTAATGTTTATTTATTTAGAGAGAGACAGAGCGCCAGCAGGGGAGGGGCAGAGAGAGAGGGAGACACAGAACCCAATGCAGGCTCCAGGCTCTGAGCTGTCAGCACAGAGCCTGAGGTGGGGCTCGAACTCACCGACTGCGAGATCATGCCCTGAGCCGAAGTTGGATGCTTAACCCACCGAGCCACCCAGGCACCCCTCACTTAATATTTATTTAGGGGCACTGCAGCTCTGGGGAAACGGCTCTGAACAAAGCAGACCAAGTCCTTGCTTTCAGGTGGCTGGAGTGTGCCGGGACATTCCATTTGAGCCCCGTGAAGAGTGTCCCTTGGTCCTAGACACCCTAGGGTGGGGAGGGTCCCCCATGGAACTTGCATGTCAGCACAGGGAAGACGGGAGAACAGGTGTTAGGGGATGCAGATATTTTGGTGGGAAACCAGCGGTTCTGGAACTCTCTTGATTTGCTTACAGTGAGAATGCCCCCCCCCCCGCCCCCCACTGCGGCCGCCCCTAAGTTCCAATGGGCTGTCAGAGATTGAGGAGAGCGAGGGCTGAGCAATCCAAATGTCCCAAGAGTCAGCGGCCCAGTCTCGCTTTTGCTGAGTTGGCAGCAGGACCTAATTTGTTAATTAAGAGGCATTGAGAGCTGTCCTCGTGTTTTGATTAACCTGATGGCCTTCCCAGCACCACTTGGGTTCAGCTGTAGACGTCGCCGCAGCTTTTAATGAAATGATCTGGAGGGCCATTTGGAGGCACTTGCCATTATTAGGCAGCTCATCGAAACCGATAACTGAGCTGGCAGCCGAGCCGAGCCGGCCGGAGCCGTGCCCAACGAGCACTTGGGTCCTGGTTTTCAGGCCCCACGCTGCATCTTTCAGTCATGCTTGAGGGATCGCTGCTGGCCTTTTCGGCTTTCACCCAATTTGCTCTGCACCAGAAGTGCAGCCCGGAGACGGCTCATGAGCTCAGAGGCTGTGGCAGACGTGTTGGTGTCCTGCCCATGACCCCCTGGCCCCGGGGTCTGCCATCTGTGAGTACCTGTGACACCCTAGACTCTGTGCAGGGTTTCCCTCACTGGCCCGGGCGCGGCTGGAAGTGTGGGGGGTCATGTGGAGTTGACTCGTGTCCCCCACAAAGATGTTGAAGTCCTAACCCCCAGGAAATAGGCGCTTTGCAGATATCAAGCTAAGGTGAGGTCACTGGGGCGGGCCCTAACCCCGTATGACCGTGTACTTATAAAAGGGGGAAGTCTGGGGTCGCCTGGGTGGCTCAGTTGGTCAAGCGCCCAACTTTGGCTCAGGTCACGATCTGACGGTTCAAGGGTTTGAGCCCCGCGTCGGGCTCTGTGCTCGCAGCTCAGAGCCTGGAGCCTGCTTCAGATTCTGTGTCTCCCTCTCTCTGCCTCTCCCCGGCTTGTGCTCAAAAATAAATAAACATTGGGGCGCCTGGGTGGCTCAGTCAGTTAAGCGTCTGACTTCAGCTCAGGTCATGATCTCGCGGTCCGTGAGTTCGAGCCCTGTGTCGGGCTCTGGGCTGATGGCTCAGAGCCTGGAGCCTGCTTCAGATTCTGTGTCTCCCTCTTTCTGCCTCTCCCCGGCTCGTGCTCAAAAATAAATAAACATTAAAAAAAGGAGGGGGGCAGTTATCTGGACACAGAGGCAGACAGGAAAAATGCTGTTTGAACCAGGAGGCAGAGATCAGGATGATGCCCCCACCGGCCAATGGACGCAAAAGATGCTAGCAAGCCCGCGAGGCCGGGACAGACACCCAGAGCAGATCCCCCTCCCAGCCTCAGAAGGACCCAGCCCTGTCCTCACCTTGAGTTCACACTTCCAGCATCCAGGTTGGAAGACAGTAGATGTCTATGGTTGAAGTGCTCGGTTTGTGGTGCTTCCTTACTGTGGCCACAGGAGACCAGTAGGGGAGTTCACACACTCCTGCCCCCACGGAACCTCCTTCCAGGAGGGGCGGACAGGAATTGGTGGACAAGTACCCTGGAGGGATGCTCTGCTTCCCCAAGAGCCCCCTGCTGTGGTGTGGGCCGAGGCCCACTTGCCCAGAGCAAGACCTGTTGACAGGCGTGTCCTGTATTGACCTCTGTCCTTCTTTTCCCATCTCCTCCCTGTGTTTTCCTGGGATCATGTCCCAGATGAGCAACCTGCACCAGAATTTTCTTCTCAGAGTCTGCTTCTGAGACAGGCCTTGATAGTAGTACGCTCATGTGCACGCGTGTGTGTGCATGTGCGTGTGTGTGCGCGCTGTGTGGTGGAAAGACGCCGTTCACAACCTCCCGTGTGCGGGAAAGGTAGCTCTGTGTTCCAATCCCTGCATGGCTGTGATCAGTGTCTTCCTGGAGGAGACAGAGCGGCAGGGCACGGGGCTGCTGGGCAGCGTGAGATCCCTCCACCCTATGCTCCCCTGTCCCCAGTTCTCTCTCTCCTGGGACACTTGCCAGGACTGACGTCCTTGGTGCTATTGTGGCTGAGAGATGCTGGGGCACAGGCTGATTTGAATTTTGAAAACTACGTCGCTGTTATCCAAGTATATGAAAACAACAACATGGAAACATTTGGAGTCAAGATGCGCCTGGGTGGCCCAGTCGGTTGAGCGTCCGACTCTTGGTTCCAGCTCAGGTCATGATCTCACAGTTTGTGGGTTTGAGCCCCGCGTTGGGCTGCGTGCTGACAGAGCAGAGCCTGCTTGGGATTCTCTCTCCGCTGCCCCTCCCCGCTTATGTGCATGCGTGCGCACAGGCTCTCTCTCTCTCTCTCTCTCTCTCTCTCTCAAAATAAATAAATAAACTTTAAAAAAGGTGGAGGTGCCCTTCACCTTGTCTGTTGCTATTTCCTTTCTTGACTATTAACTGATTTGGATATAGATACCGTCACAGACAGATACAGGTACAGACAGATGCACCTGTAGATAAGATATACACATAGAGACATACGTATGTGTGTGGATACAGGTTTGGATAAACACTTAGATATATCTGTAGGTATACATAGACGTAGGTAGTGTATTTAAAAAATATTTTTTTAATTTGAAAGCGATAGGGAGGGAGTGAGCACAAGCAGGGGAGGGGCAGAGAAAGGGGGACAGAGAGAGAACCTGAAGCAGGCTTGGTGCTGACAGCAGAGAGCCTGATGCTTGGCTCAAGCTCACCAACTGCGAGATCATGACCTGAGCCAAAGTCAGACGCTCAGCCTACTGAGCCTAAGTGCCCTGGGAGAGAGAGTCTTAAGCAGGTTCCATGCTCAGCGCAGAGCCTGATGTGGGGCTTGATCCCACGGCCCTGGGATCATCATGATCTGAGACAAAATCAGGACTCTGACGCTCAACCGACTGAGCCACCCCAGCACCCCTAGGTAGTGTATTTTTAGATTTACATATCGTTGTGTTGTCTGTGTGGTCTGGCAACTTTGCGTTATTGTTAGACGGTTGTCTTGGACGGTTTCTGAAACGCGAACATCTGTCCCCGCCTCGTACTTTTCATCCAGTCCTCTGTTAATTGTCAGTTAAGTTGCTTCTTTGTCTTCTGTGGCTCTTCCCTACAATGCTGCAACCATACACATTGTAACAAACACGGAGGTATTTTTGTATTTGTGCAAGGATTTCTGTAGAACAACTTCTTGGAAGTAGGATCCCCAAGTTCAAAGGGAAGCACACTTAAAATTTGGGGAGGCATTATCCAGTTGCCCTCCAAAAAGGTTGAACCAATTTTTGCTCCCGGAGTAATTTAATTTGAATATTAAAAAGGACTGTGACCTCATTTTTGTACTTTAAGCTGGTGAAGTGGGACAGATCCGTGACACGTAAATAGGTTATTACGGATCCAGCAGGCCTGAACCAGCTCCCACTCGGCAGTGCCTTGTTGTTTATTTCCACTGCGTGCACTTGAAAGAGAAAATAACCTGCCCTTCTTTAATATGTTTTATAATCTAAAATTCCTCTGAGAGATGGCAAGGCTTTCCAGCATGGCTGTGAAAAACACGCCCTGGGTAACGGCACGTGTGGAAGTCACGTGGACCAGAGTCACTTCTGGCCCTTGTAGTCCTGCGGCTGGAAGCAGATCTGCTCCAGCTAGTGCCGTGTGCCTCTAGGGATGCTTGTTCAGCGGCAGTAGCTGGCTGATACAGAGCTTTTTTCCTGTGCTCTCCTGCACCTTCTATGTTTTACCCCATGATCTCTGTTACCAAGAGACATTATAACGATCTGCTTACTTCTCCAAGATCGCCACCAGACTGTTTCACCAGAAGGTTGGTGGTAGCCTGACTCTACATCACACGCCAGCGTCATTCCCCTCATTTCATCTCGTCACGTACCCATTGTATCCTCTGACATCATCACAGGAAGAAGCGTGAGTGCGGATCAGTCGGGTATTTTGAGAGAGACCACATTCACATAACTTAGCAGAGTACATTGTTATAACTGTTCTATTTTAGTATTAGGTATTTGTTGTTCATTTCTGTGCCTGATTTATGAATTTAACTTTATCGAAGGTATGTGTGTATAGGGAAAAAACATAGTATGTATAGGGTTCAGTGCTGTCTGCGGTTTGGGGTGTTCACCGGGGGTCCTGCAACGTATGCCCTGAGGATGGGCGGGATGGAGAGATAAATGAACGACAGAAAGAATCAGTGAGCTTAAGGTGCTCCCATGCCTTGGCTGTCCTGGATCTTCCCAAATACATTTCTTTTTGAAGAATCGCTCTAATTTTGGCCAATATTTATTATCCGCCAGAACCGAACATGCAGAAAACCCAAACCTTAGCTAACGCATATGTGCTCAGCGCTTGGTTTACGAAGCACTCCTTCCCCACTTTTGCTTTGCTTCGTGTTTACAACGCTCTGGTGTGAGGTATTGTTCCTCCCCCTTCCCTGGGAGGGCCCTGCGGATCAGACGGGCCGGGGCTTGCCCTCGGCTCCCTGGCTGGCAGGTGGCCTGGAGGAGGCTTGCACTTGGATCTGTTGCTGTCTCCAGGGTCTTCCCCCAGTGGGTCCCACCCGTCACCGAAATGACCCCTGGGGTCCTTCTCCCAGAATGTGTGTGTGGTGTTTGAGTCTGGTCTTCTCTCCAAGAATGTGTCTTTTGTCCCCTGGGGTCCAGGAGAACAGAGGGTTACTTTTTTATGGCCAGGAAAATATTAATGAAAAATGAACCATCGGTGAAATTAATTTCAAAGATTTATGCATTCCCCGTGACTAACAAGCCTGCACCTGTTCATTTGACACCTTTTAACAGCTCCCCGCTCACCCCTCCCCCCCTTCCCAGCCTCTTAAAATTCTCCTCTTTCCCTGAAGGCACCTGGTTGGTGTGTCGAGCAGTGAGATAAATGTACAGTGGGATAGAGACACGACTTGTTAATTAAAAAGGCTGCTCTGCTGGTTCACAGTCAGGAAGAGATGAGCCGGACCGAGCAGCAGGGGATCCCGGTGGGGAGACGGCGGAGGGGTTGTTCTGGGCCGTGTAAACAGCCCCGGTGCAGTGGGACCAGAACAGACATTGAGGAGCTTTCCCTCTGACCCCCCTCCGCCTGCCCACACTGGGTCACCCTTCCTCTGCGTGGTCGTGACAGAACGCTTGTTGAATAAACGTGCAGCAGGGGGTCACCCGTCCCCGTCGCCCCGCCCCCATCCATCGCGGGCCCCAGCATGTTTCTCTCCCTGCCCCTGCGCCTAGATCCTGTCGTGTTTCCTTGTGCGCTTTGATGGATGGATGCCTCCGAGAGACTGACTCGATGGGTCCTTTCTGGCTGGCAGCTCTCAGAGGTTGGAAGCTTGCATTTTGGACTTTGTCAAAAGCTACTCTGAAATCTAAAATGTGGGGAGCCCCCGGGTTGCTCAGTGGGTTAAGCGTCTGACTCTTGATTTCAGCTCAGGTCGTGATCTCATGGTTCGTGAGTTCAAGCCCTGCGTCAGGCTCTGCACTGCCAGTGTGGAGCCTGCTTGGGATTCTCTCTCTCTCTCTCTCTCTCTCTCTCTCTCTCTCCCTCTGTCTTCTCACCCTGCTCTCCTTCTCTCTTTCTCTCTCTATCTCTCTCTCTTTCTCTCTCTCTCCCTCTGTCTTCTCCCCTGCTCTCTCTCCTCTCTTTCTCTCCCTCTCTCTTTCTCTCTCTCTCCCTCTGTCTTCTCCTCCCCTTGCTCTCTCTCTCTCTTTCTCTCTCTCTCTTCCTCTGTCTTCTCCTCCCCCCGCTCTCTCTCTCTTTCTCTCTCTCCCTCTGTCTTCTCCTCCCCCCGCTCTATCTCTCTCCCTTTCTCTCTCTCTCTTTCTCTCTCTCCCTCTGTCTTCCCCACTCTCTCTCTCTCCCTGTCTTCTCCCCCCTCTCTCTCTCTTTGTCTCTCTCTCTCTGTCTTCTCCTCCCCCCACCTATCTCTCTCTCTCTCCCTCTGTTTTCTCATCCCCCCGCTCTATCTCTCTCTCCCTCTGTCTTTTCCCCCCGCTCTCTCTCTTTCTCTCTCTCTCTTTTTCTCTCTCTCTTCTTCTCTCTTCTCCTCCCCCCTCTCTCTCTTTCTCTCTCTCTTCCTCTGTCTTATCCTCCCCCCGCTCTCTCTCTCTTTCTCTCTCTCTCTTTCTCTTTCTCTCTCTCTCTCTCCCTCTGTCTTCTCCTCCCCCCCCCACTCTCTCTCTCTCTCTCTTTCTCACTCTCCCTCTGTCTTCTCCTCCCCTTGCTCTCTCTCTCTCAAAATTAAAAAAAAGAAAAGAAAAGAAAAGAAATCCAAATTTTCTATCTGTGACAACTGGGCTTTCTTTGGATGTGGCCCCCATCTGTGACCAGTTGAATGTCTGCTTCATTCTCAGTCTCCTTCTCTCAGCAACATGAAAGTATTTCTAGAAATTTCTCATTTTCTAGCCTTTCAATGATCTTTTGCCTGAGGTTGATTACCCATCTCCTTCCTTAAGAGAAGGGTGCCTGGGTGGCTCAGCCGGTTAAGCATCCGACTTTGGCTCGGGCCATGATCTCATGGTTCCTGGGTTCGAGCCCCGTGTTGGGCTCTGTGCTGACAGCTTGGAGCCTGGAACCGGCTTTGGGTTTTGTGTCTCCCGCTCTTGGTGCCCCTCCCCCACTTGTGCCCTGTCTCTTTCTCTTCCCGAAATAAATAGGCATTAAACATTTTTTAAAAAAAGCTTAAGAGAGATCGAGGGATAACACATGTAGTGTGCATGCCTCCTAGTATGTGGCTGGGTGAATGTTTACGGATGTATACACCTGTGCAAGCACAGACCAGATCAGGATGGCCTATGGGATACTTCCCCCTTCCTCAGAAAGTTCCCTCAGGTGTGTAATTGAACGTGATAGAAGTCAGAAGAGTGGTTCTTTCTGGGGAAGAAGGTATTAACGCAAGTTTCTGAGACTTTTCGATTGCTGATTCAGTAAGTCCCAAAAACCTTAGTGAGAGGTCATTGTCAGGGGCTGCGATTTCTCCAATGTACATGGGTCATAGACCCTTCCCCTGGCAGGTCCGATCTCCCATATGACCCAGGAACAACCCAGATGAGACAAGAGACAGAGCTGGGTTGGAATGTTATCTCTGTGAATAGGAGCCAAGTGAACTTCAAGTTTGCCTAAAGGGGCACCTTTTGGCTTGGGTCTCTATATATCCCACAACCTCCTCTCACATTTAAAGACTCTGAAGACCATGTTCTCAGGAGTCAGATTCTTGATGACACTGTGGTCGGCATCTGGACTCCTGATGCTTCCTTCTCTCTCAGAGAGAAGGATTTCATGTTTGCAATCTTAATCTCTTCATGCCAGAGGGCATTCTAGGTCTTTATCTTGGTGAATAAAGGCTATATATCTAGAAGGGAAGAGGAGTTAGCCGCCATGTCCCAGGACCAATGGAACAGACCAAAGGGATGTCTGAATGGCACATGTCTGGTCATTCAATCGAGTCTGCTAAATCCCTAGCAGGGAATGGAGGGTAGTTGAGAATTTTAAATATTGTTGCTGACTGGTGGGATTAATTTAGAAAGTCTTAGACTATTAGGTTTCTATAGTTTCTTTTTTTTAATTTTTAATGTTTATTTGAGAGCGAGAGAGAGAGAGACACAGACAGACAGAGTGTGAGTGGGGGAAGGCACAGAATCTGAAGCAGGCTCCAGGCTCTGAGCTGTCAGCACAGAGCCCAACATGGGGCTCAAACTCACGAACTGTGAGATCATGACCTGAGCAGAAGCTGGACGCTTAACTGACTGAGCCACCCAGGTGCTCTGGTTTCTGGAGTTTTAATACAGGTTGCAGCCCTTAGATGTGGGGCAGGGGATCTGAAAAGAAAATGTGGAGGTGAGCAGGCAGGAAGGTGGGAAAGACCCTGGGATGGTCCCTTCCCTCTCTTCCCTGTGCATTCTGGAAACGTGCTCACATGGGGTTCTGTAACCAGCGAAGGACTGAGGGTTTGCTGCTGGGTGGTTTCCCTCTGTAAATACCCTCCTGCCTGGAGTCCCGTCGACTTCCTCCTCCCCAGTGCAGGTTTGCTCATGGCTGTTGCTCTTGGGTGTGGAGGCAGAACCAAGGATGTTGGTGACCTCCAGAGACCCCCAGGAGTTGGGGGACATCATCTCTGGTGTTGGGGGCCCTTCCTGGAGGAGCTGCAGCCTGTTCCCACGGTGGGAAGGAGCACAGGCTTGCACAAGTTGGAATCCCAGCCCTGCCACGGACGAGCTGTGCCACCAGGAAGGTGCTCAGCCTCTCTGTGCCTTATGTCCTTCATCCACAACATGGGACGGTGATGACAGCTGGACCTGTCACACGGTGTTGTTGCATGGCTGAAAGAAGCTAATGTGTGTGTCTGAGACCCAGTGAAGACTACGTTTCTGCTACTGTTATTTAGTTTAGGAATAACACAGACTCAGTTTCGATCCCCCATCCAGTGTTCCTTAGCTGTATGACCTTGGGCAAGTCCTGGAGAGCTTCGGTTTCTTCTGCTGAGAAGAGGGAGCAGTCCTATAATCTCATAGGACTGCGGGAACAGTGAAAACATGACCACCACCATTAAGAACTGCACAGTGGGTACTCAAGAAATACTACTCCTCACCAAACACGTGATGGGCTGAGGTCTAAAATTGTGTTCAGAGGCCGTGTTTTGAACTAGAAATGCTTTTCCAATAGACACCAGGCTCCAGGGGCTCTTGGGTGGCTCAGTCCATTGAGCACCCGACTTCGGGCTCAGGTCATGATCTCGCAGTTTGTGAGTTTGAGCCCTGCATGAGGCTGTCTGCTGTCAGCGTGGAGCCTGATTGGGATCCTCTGTCTCCTTCTGTCTTTTCCCTTTCCCTGCTCATGCTCTCTCTCTGTCTCTCAGAAAGAAATAAAACATTAAAAAAAAAAAAAAAAAAAGAAATCACTCTCCAATGAACTGGTAGTGTCCCAAGATTGCCCGCTACATTCTGTTTCTAAGGTTGAGAACATTTGCGTTACGAAATATTTCAAATCTTCAGAAAAGTACAGGAAATAATATGACACGCGTGTACCCACCCTCTGGAGTGAACAGATGTCAACATTTTGTCATATTTGCTTCAGATCCCTCCTTTACAAGAAGAAGAAAAAAATATTCTAGTTCCAGCTCAGATGAGCTATTTAATCGAGAACGTAGCTGAATTTTGGTTCTGATGTGTGGTCTTTTGTGGGTACCGGGGTCACCGGTATGAATACGTGAGTTCCCCGGCCTCTGTGAGCTCACACATCAGTGAACAGTGAAGGTAACTTGAGAACAGAGAATTGTCCCACCCTGGGGACATGTGATGCAGCGATGGAAAGCCCAAGAACCATGGTGGCGATGGGAGCACGGGTGGTCAGAAAAAGTTTCTTGAACAGAGCGCCATCCAAGTTGTGCTTTGGACAATGAAGTCGAATTTTGTTGGGTGCGTTAAGGGAGAAGTAGGCTTTCCAGGTGGAGGGAACAGCACTGGCAAAGTCACGGAGGCCAGACGTCCTGACTCTTTACACGGTGAGATGTATTGGTTTCCTGTGGCTTCCATAACAGATCAGCACAAGGCGAGTAGCTTAACAAAACGGAAATGTGTTGTCTCACAGTTTTGGAGGCAGGAAGTCCTAAATCGGGGTCAGCCAGGCCGTCTTCTTTCTGAAGGCTCTGGGAGAGCCCGTGTTTGCGTCTGGTGGTTCCTGGGAATCCCTGGGGCTCCTTGAGTTGCTTTATCTGCCTCACTCTGGTCTCTGCTTCCCCCACCACATGGCCACCTCCTCCCTGCCAGTCTGGTTCTCTCCTCTGCTCGTCTTAGGGGACACCACTCCAGCCCCCTCCACTATGACCTCATCTTAATTCGACTAATGACGTCTGCAACAACTCTGGGGCTCAAGGATTTTTCCCCCAGGATGTCTCTCTCCATATGGTGAGCGTGTGTGCATGTTTGTATATACACATGTACACACGCATGTGTGTGGGGCTGGAAACACGTATCTTGTAAGTTTTCCTTCTGCTCTGCTCTAAATGTCACTGCTGTAGTTTGTAGGCACAAGGAGGCATTTGTGGCCTGGCTAAGGGTCAAGAGCATGCATTCTTGCATTGATTTTTTTTAATGTTTGTTTATTTTTGAGAGACAGAGCGTGAGCACCTGGGTGGGGTAGGGGCAGAGAGAGAGAGAGAGAGAGAGAGAGAGAGAGAGGGAGGGAGACCCAGAATCCAAAGCAGGCTCCAGGCTCTGAGCTGCCAGCGCAGAGCCCGATGCGGAGCTTGAATTCGTGAACCGTGAAATCATGACCTGAGCCGAAGCTGGATGCTCAACCGACTGAGCCACCCAGGCGCCCCTGTATTGATTTTTGTTTCCTTTTATTTGCAGTGATTTTTTTTTTTTTAAACAAAGAAAATTTTCCTCTGGATTTTGCCAAGCCAAGGAATCAAATGGATTATGGAACGTGTCTGAGGCTCGGTCCAGTTAATCCAATATTTCCAGGCATCTGGTAGGTGCCACATGATTAGGCTGTGGCTGGTTCCTTTGTGCCATTTTTAGGTGGCTGGTTGTTGAATATGGCAGGTGCCAGGAAGACCTAATTCATAAAAACGGGCTGGCGGTATGGTCTGAAAGTAAACGAATGCCAAGTGTGGGCAGATGGTTTCTGGAGCATTTATGGGTCTGAGACAGTGCACAGAAAAGGCAGTTGAATTTTGGGGTGTTGAAAGGAGCGTCTGGAACTGTCAGAACCCGAGGACCGGCTGGGGACGGCAGAATGCTCCAGGACGAGGTGCCAGCATACCCCTCATCGGCGTGGCGCCCTGGGGTTGACCGAGACGTTGATTTTGCACCCGTGACCCCTGGGCCCTGCAGCATCTCTGTGACGTAAGCAGTTGCAGATTTTATGGTTCACTCCAGGGATGAGAAAACCGAGACCCGGAGAGGTGATGTTGTGTAACGTCAGGGCTTCTCTAGATGAGTACGTGGCGGGGGGTGGGCGCTTGCCCCCCACCCTCCCTTTCCCACATCCTAATGGTGGCCTGGGCCTCTTTCTTCCAGTCTAGGAGGAGGTGTTGTTGTCTCAGGAAGGACTCACAGGGAGGACCCCTCTTGGTCACAGGTTGGGGCATTCCGGGGCTCCCTAGGCATCACATCTCATGCCTCTTTCCTGCCAGTCATCACGCCCTGCTCATGAGGCATTTCATTTATTCCCTCCACACCTCCTCATACCCCGTACTGCCTCCTTTCCTTAGTGGGGACCTGGAGGACTGTTCACTCCCACCCCCCACCTGCCAGGTGTGGTGCAGAGCACTTTATATCCCTTTTTACTTTTTTGTTTTATTTTTTTTTAATGTTCATTTATTTATTTTGAGAGAGAGAGAGAGACAGAGAGAGACAGAGAGAGAGAGAGAGAGAGAGAACATGCATATGCCCAAGAAGGGGAGGGGCAGAGAGAGGGGGGAGAGAGAATCCCAGGTAGGCTCCACACCATCAGTGCAGAGCCCAATGCGGGACTCAAACTCACGAACCTTGAGATCATGACCTGAGCTGAAATCAAGAGTTGGATGCTCAGCCGACTGAGCCACCCGGGCGCCCCAGTATCCATTTTAAACTACATCACCAACAGGAGGGGACTGTTGCTGGTATTTGTAGATGGAGAGATTCAGGCAATGGGAGAAGTTGATTGTCCAAAGTCATTTAACTGGATTAGTGCGGCAGGGTAAGTAGGCTTAGTGTTGGCTGGGATAATTTCAGTGGCATAATTTCACTGGGCTCTGTAGAGTGATTCGGGCAAGGGGTGGTGGCCTGGAGGGAATGTGTGAGCCTGATGAGGGGGGTGGTTGGGGGATGGGCTCGGGACTGGCTGGTTTGCTTGCGGAATGTGTGTTCCAAGGTGAGTTGTTGGCTACCTTTAGGAATCAACTAACCCTGGAGGGCCAGCCCCTTCTGAATCAGCAAGGCTCGAAGATGTCAAAACATCAAGAATATAGACTAAAAAAAAAGGCATGATTAATACCGAGCCCAATTCTTTTGAGCACAAAACCACTTCCTTTCTCCTGCACCCATCCATCCTTGTCAGAGACCAGGAGAGACTTCCTTGAGACTGAGAAGAAAGCAGCATCCTTTTTTTTTTTTTTTATCCTGCCTCTGAAGGATTATTTCCACGTTCCAGAGTTCGTGTGCTCTTTCTCTCTCTTCATCTTTTGCCTCTTGAAACCACTTCCTGTATCACATCCACGATGGCGTGGGACCGTGGCTGGGCCCAGACTGGGTGGCTGTCAGGTCTCTGGGTAAAAAGCATTAACACACTGGCCAAAGGCACCATGACGATAATAGTGAACAGACACAGGATATTCAAACCTTGGACAGTTTGCCGCGTCTCTTTCCTAGGGCTGGAGCCCAGGCTGGGGATACTGCACTGTTAACTCTTACGGGTCGGCAGGGAGCAGGGCTCTGGGGATCAGAGACTATCTCCGCCCAGTGCTTGGAGGTGAACTCCAGGGGCTCTGTCTGCCCTGCCGTGGTTCCCCGGGGAACTTGGCCACGGAAGTTTCGGCTGAGCTGCAGAGAAAGGGCAGAGAGGTCTATATCTGAGATGAGAGCCTGTGTTGGGAGCCTGTGTTCACATAAATCCTTGGTCTCCATCTGGGAGTCGCGTAGTAATAACGAGAATAGTAGCTCACACTTATGGGGCTCTTGTGGAGCTAAGCACTCTCCATGCATCATCTCCTGAATTCTTACAGTGACTCTGTGTGGTGGGCATGAGTATTGTCTCCGCCGTACAGAGGAGGAGACCATGGAAGTAGCAATTAATTGGTGAAGCCATGATTCAGAATCAAGCAGGCCACGTGGGGGACCCACACTCCGAATGCCATTTAACAGATGAAGAGTCAGGACTAAAAGGTTAAGTGACTTATTATCTGTCATGCCAAAGCAGACACAGCAAGTGACTTATTAGTTCCTGAAGGTTCTCGACCTTCAGAATCATCAGGGGTGATTTTGCGCTCGTTCTTCCCGGCCCCCGGGACATTTGGCAATGTCAGGAGAAACTTTGGGGGGCAGGCAGGATGAGGGATACTAGCGGGTGGAGGCCAGGGGTCCCGCTAAGCACTTACAGCACATAGGATGCTGCCACCACAAAGAATGACCCAGCCACAAACAGCAATACTCTGCCTTCAGGTCACATGCTTAGAGCCAAGCCAGGACCTGAGTTCTGGACTCCAGAGCCTTGGCACAGTGCCTGTCACGTGATTCCAAGCAAAGGTGGTCAGTTGGTACCCTCTGCTTGTGCCAGTATTGACTCTCCCAGGGAGACTCTCCTTCACCCCCTGCGCTCAGTTCCTCACTGGGGGTCTCTGTCCCAGTGCTCATCTGTTCGCTGTTCATTCTAGGAGCTTCTCCACTGGACAGTGGGCCTTTGAAGGGGAGGCTGGCATGAAGATGGTGATGGTAGTGAGATGTTGTGATGATTCTTCCTGGAAGGCGAGAGGGGAGCCTCTGGGCTGAGGATCCAGAGTGCAGAGGCCTCTATCAAGAGGAAGCATAGCCCTCTTGGCTGTGGCTCGGGAGCTTTCCCCGTGTGTGACCTCCCTGTTGTCTTCCTTGCCCATCCTCAGACAGGTCAGACCTCGCCTTTTCCCCTAACTCAGGACTTGGTAGGCACAGCCCAGGGCTCATAGCCTGGAAAGCAACGTGTGTGAGCCTGGTTTAATTTTCCACCACGTTAATATTAACAGGAGACAGTTGGCTGTGGGTGCGGTTGTTGCGGGGGGTGGGGTGGGGTGGGGGGAGCACCCACGGAACACAGCGCTCACAGTTCAGAAAGGTGGGAGGGCAAGGCTCTTGGCCAGGCCTCTGCTTCCTCACTGTAGCCTCCAGTTTAACGCTCTGTAAGATGGGGGTGCCGGTTTGGAATATACCTCCCTCTCCCTTGTCCGTTCTACTCTGACATTTTATACCGGTCTTGCCCTCCACCGTCTAACGTGTGGGTGTCCGGGGATGAGTTGGTGGCAGGACGTAGGTCAGCCCCTTCTTGTGCCAGGGAACTCACCACCTTCTCGAGCAGCCCCTTCTTTGTGGGTGATGATAATAATAAGAGCACCATTTTGGGGCTGCTGGGTCCTCTGTGGCATGATTCCTCTTGGCTTCACGGTGATGCCTCGAGGGAGGTGTGACGAGGCTGACAAAAGTCAAGAAGTTTGCCCACGACTGCCCGACAAAGAAATGGCAGCACTGGGACTTTAACTCCAGCTTGTTTGAGTTTATTTAAAACAAAAAAATTTTTTTTAAGCGTTTAATTATTTTTGAGACAGAGACAGAGCATGAGCAGGGGAGGGGCAGAGAGAGAGGGAGACACAGAATCTGAAGCAGGCTCCAGGCTCTGAGCAGTCAGCACAGAGCCCGATGCGGGGCTCGAATTCACGGACTGTGAGATCATGACCTGAGCTGAAGTTGGACGCTTAACCGACTGAGCCACCCAGGCGCCCCCAGCTTGTTTGACTTTAAAGCCCTCGGTGTTTATTTAAGGGAATTAATTAGCTGCGGGACACAGGTGCCCAGATGGGTACTAGATGGAGGGGAGGTGAGTCCCGGCCTCCTTGGAGAATGGCATTGTCCCTGGCGGGTGGGTGACAGCAGAAGGGTGGAGAAGGCAGACCCTTGGTGTGACAGTACTGAGTAACCCTGATTGAGCACCTGCCATGTGCCGGGTACTGTGCTAAGCACTCTGTGGCCGCTCTGCTGTTTAATTTCTCCCACACCACCAGGAGGCAGGTACCGTTATTTCTGCCTTTGGTCTTAGCTTTCTGTGGCGACAGAAACCACACGCTTGGCGGCCTGGACAACACACAGTTATTATGATACGGTTCTGAAGGTCAGAAGTCCGAAATGTGTCCCTGGACTAAAACCAGGGTGTCAGCAGTGCTGTGCTCCTTCCGGGGGACCCCCCGGGAGAGTTTGTTTCTTCTCCTTTCCCAGCTTCTCCACTCGGACTCCTTGGCTTGTGGCCACTTCCTCCATCTTCAAAGCCAGCAGCATTGCACCCTCACAGTTCTTTATTCTCTGGCTCTGACCCTCCTGCCTCCTCTCAAGGACCCTTGCGATTTCCCTGGCCATCGGGTAATCCGAGGTCATCTCCCCATCCCAGAATCCTTCACTTAAACACATCAACACGTTCTCTTTTGCCACCAAGGTAACATATTCGTAGGTTCTGGGGATTAGGATATGGACCCCTTGGGGGCTGTTAGTTTGTCTCCCACATCCATTTTATAGGCCCAGAGAGGTTATGTGACTTGCTTAGAACTGCACAGCCTGTAGGCGGGGACTGTGGGAGCCGGGGTTCTGATGCAGACGGTCTCATAACCACCCGTTGTGTCCCCTACCTGGCATGTCGCCACCGCTCCTGGGAAAGCCATGTTCACAGAGCGACACGTGGACGTAACCTGCCTGTTGGGTGGGAACAAGTGGCTGTTTCTGCAGGGATGCTCTCATACTTGGGTGTAATGGTGGGACCTCAGGACTAGTCATTTGGTGCATTGTGGAAATATTTGCCGAGACTCCTGCTACATAGTAGACAGAGATCCCTATTGCCGTGGCGTTTATAGTCTGGAGAGAGGACACTAGACCAGGAGCCAAATAAATAAGCCAGTCATCTAGGAGGCAGAGGTGATGGCTTGGGGTGAGTACCTGGGCAATGGTCGAGCCCTTCTGACCAGTGGGCTCTGTTAGGGACTGGGCTGGGCCTTCAGGAGCACCCCCCGCTGTCTGGCACGGAACTGGGAGGCCGTTGCCACGTTTTGACTCTCGCAAGCCAGGTGGCTCTAGAAGCAGCAGATAACGGGCAGAGCCCAAGACTGATCCTCCCGTGTGTTTTGCAAAGAGCTGGAAACTGCCGTGGTTTATAACTGTCAGCGACTGCCACTGCACAGAGCAGCGTTGCTGAGCCCGCTCTTTCTGGGAAAAGGAGAAAGATGATGACATTTCCCATAGCCGCCTCCCCCTCTTCATGGAGGCCGGTGTTGTATACCCAGAAGCTGCCTTGAAGAGCTGGCATGTAGTTACTTTTGAGTTTGCAGATGATGAGAAAGAGAGGTTCAAAGTGAAGATGTGTTGGGTCTGACCTCGTGTCAAAAGGTCTTCCATTTCTAACAGGACGCTTTGGGAAAGGTTTGGGCTTTGGGGTCAGAGACACCTGAGCTTGGATCCTGGCTCTGCCGTGGGCACTGAACGACTTCCTTGTCTTTCCGAGGCTCAGTTTTCGCATCGATGGTGTGGGGGGAGACTGCTTACCTCACGTGGTGTGGGGAACGTTCAGTGAATCCGTGTGTGAGGTGGGCAGTGTTGTTGTAATGGGGGACTCCAGGGGGGAGACAGAGTCCCACAGCAAGTAGCTTTTGGTCTAATGCAGGAAACAGACAAAAACAATGAATAAGCACAGAAAAACAATGTCTTAATAAGTGCTCTTTGGGGTAACATGCCCTGTGTTAGAGTCAAGGGGGGTGGGAAACTGCTTTTGCAGGAGTGATCGGGAGAAGTCTCTTTTATGAAGGGAGACTTACATGAAGCCTAGAGGGTGAGATGCAGTCAGTCATGGGAGTGTTGGGGAAAGGGAGACGGCATGTGCAAAGGCCCTGGGGCTGGGCACACATGAGCTTATTCTAGCAATGGATAAAAAGTAGCGAGTGAGGAAGACAGGACATTGTAAGATGAAGCAGGACAAGGAGGCAGGGAACAGTCATACAGTGGCTTGTGGGAGTTTAGATTTTATTCTAGGTAAGATGGATGAGTGCATTGAAGGATTTTAAGCAGGTGAGTGGCTTGACCAGAATTATGCTTTTATTTTTTTATTTTTGTTCTTTAAAAGATTATTTTTTTGATAGACGGAGAGAAACAACACCAGCTGGGGAGGGACAGAGACAGGAAGAGGGAAAGAATCCCAAGCAGGCTCTGCACTGTCAGCACAGAACCCACTGTGGGGCTCCATCCCATGAACCGTGGGATCATGACCTGAGATGAGATCAAGAGTGGACGCTTAACCGACTGAGCCACCCAGGTGCCCCCAGAATCATGCTTTTAAAAGCCCACCCTGGCTGCTGGGTATTGCATGGATTGGAGGCAGCAGGTGTCCTACAGGTGTGGGGTGATGGTGGCTGGAGGTGGTAGAAATGGAGAGCCAATGTTTAACTTCAAGATGCAGGTATGTTTTATTTATTTATTGAAAAAAATTATTTTTACTGTTTGTTTATTTTTGAGAGAGAGAGAGTACGGGTGAGGGTGGGGCAGAGACAGAGGGAGACACAGAATCCGAGGCGGGCTCCAGGCTCTGAGCCGTCAGCCCAGAGTCCGATGTGGGGCTTGAACTCATGGACTGCGAGATCGTGACCTGAGCTGAAGTCAGATGCCTAACCGACTGAGCCTCCCGGGCGCCCCAAGGTGCAGGTGTGTTTTAGAGTAGAATCAGTAGGAATCGATGTCTGGTTGTGTACAGATTCTTTTCAATAACAGGCTGGTATTTTTTATAAGACAGTCTTTTTTTTTTTTTTTTTAATTTTTTTTTTTACGTTTATTTTTGAGACAGAGACAGAGCATGAACGGGGGAGGGTCAGAGAGAGAGGGAGACACAGAATCTGAAACAGGCTCCAGGCTCTGAGCTGGCAGCACAGAGCCTGATGTGGGGCTCGAACTCACGGACTGTGAGATCATGACCTGAGCCGAAGTCGGACGCCCAACCGACCGAGCCACCCAGGCGCCCCTATAAGACAGTCTTAAAAATGTATGCGTCACCACTAACAAAAATGCCAGTCTTCAGACCATGTCTTACCAGCACTTTCTTTTTGACACACATCGTGGTTTCTCAGTCTTGTGCCCTCTTCGCTTGGGGCTGGGTCACTCTCTGTTGCAGGGGGGGTCCTGCGCACTTGTAGGCCGGTTAGCAACATCCCTGGTCTCTACTCACTGTTTGCCTCTTTCCGTAGTGGTGACAACCAAATGACCAAACTGCCAACAGTCCCTGGGGTGCAATACTGCCCCCCGCTGAGAACCAATGACCCACATTGTTGAAATCAAAGACCATGTCCTTGCTCTTGGCCCTGGGATCCCGTAAACAGCTTTGTGTTGGGGTCGGAATGACAATGACAGTGATGGTGTTGTGACCATTAGAGTCATTGCTGATTCTGGTTACTGTATCAGACACTGTTCGAAGCCTTGAACAGGATTAACTGCTTTAATCTTGTCAGTAGCCTTCAATGTCGGTTTCATCGTTACCCCCATTTTACAGACCAGGAAGTGGAGGCAACAGAGAGGTGAAGAAGGTCGCCCAGGTCCATGCAGGGGCTCAGTTGTGGGGTGGAGATCTGAAGGGTTTGTGCTTGTCCTAAAGGCACTGGGTGGCCACTGGAGGGTGTTAAGGATGCGACAGGCCAGATTTGCACGTAAGAAATGTGACCCCGGAGGCCCCGGGGTGGAGGATGGATCCGCAGTGGGCGAGCGAGGCTGTGGGCAGGGAGGCCAGCCTGGAAACCGATGCCAAAGCCCAGGCGTGGAGGAAGAAGCTACCACACTCCCCGACGGAGAAGCAACTTACCTGGGAGAGTGAGGCCGCCCATTCATTCATTCATCCGTTCATCCGTTCACTTGTTCATTTCATGGCTCTCGACGGAGGGTTTCTGTGCGCCTGGTGCTGTCCTAAGGCACCAGGATGATGCTCTTCATAATCTAGTGGGACGAGATAGACACAAAATAAATATAGCAAAGCAGCAAACCAACCACCCCAGCAACGCCGAGGTGTGCTGGCATTTTCTGTGAGGGAAATGAGACCTCGAGGCAGATGGGCGTGAAGGGGACCCTCCTCCAGGTGGGGTGGCCGTGGAGGGGTGCTCTCTGAGGTGGTGGCTTTTAAGCCAAGCCTGTAGAAGGAGAAGGGGATGTTCAGGTGAAGCCTGGGGAGGGGGGACTTTACAGTGACAGATCTCTCTGGCAAGAATGACTTGGGCTGTTCTAGAAGGAGTGGGGAGGCCGGAGCTGGGGAGTGGAGGTGGGTGGGGACTTGTGTGCGAAGGCCGGGAGGCTGACCTTTAGTCTGAGAGCAAGGAGGAGCCGTTTGGAGAGTTTGAAGCAGAGGGGTGCTGTTGTCCGGTTTAGGATGACGAGGTCTCTCTGTGGCAGTGCTGGGGGAGAACGGACCATCCCCAGCAGCTCCTACGGCCGATGCCTGCGGGGACCTGGGGAGATGCGATCTGAGCCCGGAGGGAGGGCAGGAGCCACGAGGAATCGCCCTCAGACCCCAGAGCTGCCCCGGGGGGAGGGCAAACCCTCCCACCTCCAGGAGGTCGAAAGCTGGGGCTCAGACCCGGTGGGGGCACCTGGAGACACGAAGTCACGCGGCCTCATCTGCCGCCAGCACATCTGCCTGCTGGAACCTTCCTCACCGAGTCTATTTCTGCTCCCCTTGGCAGCTCTGTGGAAATTAAAAGGCTATTTGCAGTGACTAATGTTGCTAATTCTGATCAAACAATTTAAAATTCATCCTTCGCCATATCGGAGACCCGCTAGGGAACAGAATTAACACATCATTCGTGGCAATTCTCAATGACGGTCGGTGGAAAACAAAAAAAGGCATAAAAACTGGTCCTAATTCAAACCACTGCTCATTAAACAGCCTCTTCTATAATATTCCATCTTGATCCATATGATTGTTCCCTGTCTGCTCCCAGCTTTGTAACAGAGAGCGGGGACCCTGACAAGCGGACTGCTGGCTCCAAGGGGCTAGAAACTTCCCCGGAGCCTGGCAGGGATGCAGCTCCACCTGGCCCTGCCCACCCCCGCCCCCTCTTTCCACCCAAAGCCAGCTGCTTTTTTTTTTTTTTTTTTTTTTTACTTTTTAAAAAATTTTTTACTTTTGAGAGAGAGGCAGAGACCAAGCAGGAGAGGAACAGAGAGAGAGGGACACACAGAATCCAAAGCAGGCACCAGGCTCTGGGCTTTCAGCACAGGGCCCGATGCGGGGCTTGAACTCATGAACCCTGGGATCGTGACCTGAGCCGAAGTTGAACGCCTAACAGACTGAGCCACCCAGGCTCCCCGAAAGCCAGCTGCATTTGAGTCATCCTGTCCTGAGACAGGACGTGGCCCCTGTCGCCAAAAGTTAAAATTCAGCAAGCCAAGTGTTAGAGGAAGAATCAAGCTTCCCCGTGTTCCTCAAACTCGAGTCCTTCCTGCATCACCGTGCTGTTGTGACCATGTGCATGTTCTATTATTTCCTTAATTAAAGCCAACCCATTTAAAATGTGATGAATAAAAAAAATAAAAAAATAAAAAAATGTGATGAATATATGCATTTGATGTGTACCAGAATTTTTGTAACATAGATCATATATATTAGTTAAGTTAATATATTCATTGCATTTTAAACAGATAACTTGAGAGCATTATTATAAATGGAAAGCCAACATCACAAACGATAGGTAAACAGTAGGTGCAAAATAGATACAATGTTTTAAAAACATTTGACAATTGACTTTATACCCCTTGGGTTTTGTTTCCTGTAGGTTTCTGTCCTGTCGGTGCGTGTGTGTGTGTGTGTGTTAAAATACATGTAAAAATGGGCAGTTCAAATGCAATTAAGTACAGATTTGCAAGCCTTTGGACCATTAGATAAATAAGAAAAAAGTAAAAAAATGAATTGACAGTTGCAAACTAAAAGCTTACGTGTGAACAACAAGAAAAAAAATAAACAAGGTCTTAGACTCCAGCTGGATACATCTGCCAGTGAAAGCTACTCTGGGAAGCCAGGAGGCAGAACACAGACTCCTCTGGAGCATCACGGAAGACCTCCCGGAGGAAGTGACCTACGATCCCAATGGCTGTGTTTCTTGGGGGTTCTGCAGGAGGCTTTTTAGTCAGTAGAATCTTAAAAGATTTAATTGATTTTTTTTTTTTGTTTATCCTAAATACTGAGTGCTGGCAATTGTCTCTGGCAGGTGTGTGTGTAAACCAACCTAGATATTCTAAGCTCCAATATTATGATAATGTCTAGTCTTCTTCGTAATTCTGCCCTTCCCATCACCATGGCAACCCACAAAACAAAAAAGGCAGGAGGACTGGCGTTTGATCTTATCTTGCCTGGGCCTTTGTCACATCCTTTGATATTCCCTGAGACCCAACACCTTTGGGAGTGCAGCATTGTGTGTTGAATACCCTGGGTTACTGGAATGGTACCACGATTCCCATCAAAGAGATGCGGGGAAGTAACTAGAAATTGTGAAGCAATTAACTGGAAATCACAGGAAAGCCATTATGCAAACTGTGGCAGGTTTTATTTTCCAAAGATGGCATCCCCTGGCCCATGGACTCTGCTAGAACCTTGCCAGCCCCATGACCCTGCATGGGCATGGGTGGCTGTCCTGACCAACTGAGGATGGCGGAAAGGGTGGTATATGACTTGAGGTCATAAAAATGCTTGGCACATCCACCTGTTTTCATTCTTGGAAATGAGCCACCAGGCTGGAAGGATGCCTGGGCGTCGTATGGAGAGGCCCAGGTGAGGCGGAACGGACGTCCCCAGCCCCCAGCCCTGGCTGGCGTCCCAGCAGGGAGATAGCCCACACCCGTCTGTCATGAAAGCCCTTGGTCTGCCTGCCCCAGTGGGTCCTGCACGTAATGGAGCAGTCGTCCGCACTGAACCCCCCCAAATTATATATTTGTGAGCAAAATAAATAAATCTCGTCTGAAGCCACTGAGTTTTGGAATGGTTTGTGACTTAGAAATGGATACTCCAAACAGGGACATGTCTCGCCAGCATTGTTGGCTTTGTGGATGGAGAAGAGGGTTTTTTACCTGTTGCCTGCACTTCTGGTTCTGTTTTATTTTATTTTATTTTATTTTATTTTATTTTATTTTATTTTATTTTATTTTATTTTTTTAATGTTTATTTATTTTTGAGAGAGACAGAGCCTGAGCAGGGGAGGGGCAGAGAGAGAGGGAGACACAGAATCCAAAGCAGGCTTCAGGCTCTGAGCCGTCAGCACAGAGCCCGACGTGGGGCTCGAAATCACGGACCGCGAGATCATGACCTGAGCCGAAGTCAGACGCTTAACCAACTGAGCCACCCAGGCACCCCTTCCAGTTCTGTTTTGAAATCAGACCTCCCTGGGGCGCCTGGGTGGCTCAGTCGGTTAAGCGTCCGACTTCCACTCAGGTCACGATCTTGCGGTCCGTGAGTTTGAGCCCCGCGTCGGGCTCTGGGCTGATGGCTCGGAGCTTGGAGCCTGCTTCGGTTTCTGTGTCTCCCTCTCTCTCTGACCCGCCCCCGTTCATGCTCTGTCTCTTTCTGTCTCAAAAATAAATAAACGTTAAAAAAAAATCAGACCTCCTTGGGGCGCCTGGGTGGCTCAGTCAGTTGAGCGTCTGACTTCGGCTCATGACTTTGGCTCAGGTCATGACCTCCCCGTCTGTGAGTTCGAGCCATGCGTCGGGCTCTGTGCTGACAGCTGGGAGCCTGGAACCAGCTTTGGATTCTGTGTCTCCCTCTCTCTCTGTTTCTCTCCTGCTCACCCTCTGTCTCTCTCTCAAAAATAAATTAACATTAAAAAAATAAAAATAAAATAAAGTCAGACCTCCTTATGATGCTCCACGACAGTTGTCCACAGTGATACCCAAGCAGTGGTTTGAAAAATGAGCTCAGATAAAGCCTGGGGAGTGGCATCGCGGGTGACAGGCACTGCTGGGAGGGAGGCACCAGGCACCAGCAATGAAGAAGGCACAGTGTTTCCGCAGTGTGACGGAGGGAGTAGAGGAAGGGGGAGGAGGATGGATGGGTCAGTAGGGCCACAGCCTGGACAGTCTGCTGGGGATGCTGACGACCAGAGAAACCGGTGACCTGCCCCCAGTCATACAGTAAAGTCGTGTGGGTCTGGATCCCAATTCTGGGTCCCCTGGCCCCCAGCACAGAGCAGTGTCATAACCAGGACCTTGAACTTCAAGTTCAAACGCCAGCCTCCTGCCCCTTCAAAATAAGACGGGTGGGGCAGTGATCATGGCGTGTACCCACGGGACTGTTTTACAGATTCAGTGAATGAGTTAACATAAAACGTTTAGCACACAGTAGGTGCTCAATAAATGCAGCTCTTACAACTTTGGGGGTAGAGGGGGTAGGAGACGGTGGGTAGGGTGAGCACACTCAAGCTGATAGATTCAAACCTGTGCGTTGAGAAACAGAATGGTTTTCTGATCTCGCCAAGATGTCTCTTCAGATTTTACAGGCGTTTCGGAGTTGAGAGGAGGTGAGCAGTGGACTTTGAAGTAGGAAATGCAACCTCACGCTCTCAAGAATCCGCCTGCCCTGCAGGAAGGAGGCTGTGCTTGATTATTTAATTGAGGTCAGGCAGGCTACACCGGGCTGAGACTCCCCTCCAGACTCCTGGGGAAATCTGTGCTTTTAAGCCCCTCTCTCAAAGGCTCCTTAATGGACTTTCATTGCCTCCAGACTGGAATGAGGATTTTTCCTGCATAAAATGGAGATGTGACTTGGAGGGCATACCCTGTGCCCAAGGGGAATGCTCCTTCAGTGACAGGAATCCCCTCGGGAATGGCAGGAGGGGTGAGGCGGTGCAGGGATGATTGAGTGACAAGGTGAGGACAGAATGGGTCAGTTAGTGAGTGAGTCAGCAATGCTGGTGAACTCCTGCTTTTCTGGGCTTTTGCTCCAAACCCAGTTCTCACACCATGACCTGACTAGCTTTGAACATTCCCCAAAGTGGAGCCTGACTTGCAGGGGCTTGGGCACAGATAGGTTAAGTGACCAGGACAAGGTCTTGTTGCTGGTGAGGTGCTGTGCGCCCCGGGCTCGCCTTGCTGGGATTCTGGAGGAACCACAGAACACAGAGTGACACCTCCGTGTACACCCGAGGAAGGATGTGGGATGTGGCTGGCGCCCCTCACCGCCTGGGCCCATCAGGTGGGCCCGGAGAGCGTGGTATAAGGCTGTCTGAGCCCCTGTGTTAGCATTTCTGCTCTTTCCCTCTTATCTCTGTTCCGGGTCACTGGGCTCCCTCTCAACTCAGCAGCCTGATCGTGGGATCGTTCGATCATGGAAATTCCCACCCCGCTCCCTGGCTTGAAACAGTTCAATGGACTCCCTTTTCTCTTGGGATAAAGACAAAATGTCTTCAAAGGACTTCATGGCCCTTTGTGATCTGGCCCCTGCCTACCTCTCAGCCTCAGGCTATGCCCAGCTTCCACTTTGCTCCCTCAACTCCAACTGTACTGGCCTTTTTCCAAATTCTTGCCCTCGCCAATACACACATCCTGCCTCAGGACCTTTGCACATGTGTCTCCCTTTGTGCCAAATGCTCTCTGGCCCAGTTAACTCCACTGTACCCTAGAGGTCTCAGTTCAAGCGTCGTTTCCTCAAGGAAACCCCAAATGGGGTCTGTTTGCCTTGGTACCTGCTCTGATGGTTCCCGTACTTCTCCGTTCTGAGCCTGGTAATGGTTGGTATTTTACATTCATTCGTGTCCTCCTTTGATTAACTGGTGTCGCCCACTGAGCCATGAGCTCCACAAAGGCAGGGAGGGTGTTTATTTCTGCTTATTCCTGTCTCTCCAGTGCATGTCCTGTGCCTGGCATACAGTAAGCAGTCAATATCTGTTGATATATGCACTGTGCTTATTATTCCTCCAGCTTTTGGATCTTGCCTGTTTGCCTGCAGGGCTCAGATTTGGCTGTGCTGGTCTTCCTTAGAAGCAGCCTTTTTTTTTTTTTTAATTAAATGTTTTTTTTTTATGGAGAGAGCATGTGTGTGCATGGTGGGTGGGGAGGGGCACAGGTTGGGGAGAGAGAGAATCCCAAGCAGGCTCCATGCTCTGTGCAGAGCCTGATGTAGGGCTCGATCCCAGAACCCTGGGATCAAGAGTCAGACACTCAAGTGACTGAGCCACCCAGGCGCCCCGACAACACGTGCTATTCTTAAGCTCTCCTAAGGGTCTGCGTGCTGGGGCTTGCCATCACTCGGTGGCTGTGTGACCTTGGGCAGGGGACCAGCCCCTTCCCACGTGGGTTCCCTCATCTCTAAGACAGGTGGGACTCCACTCTAAGGCTGTTTATATTGGGGCAGCTGGAACATCGTCTGCACCGCCTCTCTGCTGCCACACTTCCTGCCCCTTGCTTCGTCTGGTTCCCAGGACCTCACCCGGAGAGAGGAGCGCAGGGGGCTGGGAGAGCTGGGGGAGCATGCTGGAGGATCTCGGGGGGCTGCCTTTTCACCCCCTCTCCTTGGCTATCGATTGCTGTAACAGCTGTGCTTTTGGCTTCTTAAAAAAATAAAAGTCAGTACTCCATGAGGTAACACCTTTCATGGGCTGCCTGACGCAGGCCACAGGGGATGGGGGTGGGGGGCGGATCCCTGGGGCTGCAGGACCAGGACCTAGCCCCCCGCTCCTTCAGCAGCAGCCGTCTCTGGGGCATGAGTTGCTGATGGCTGCCTGGGACACCTCATTCCAGCTGCCCTCGGCCAGGAGCTCTTGCCAGCAATAAAGTAGCTGTGGAATGAACACTTGGAAGGAATTCATCCATTCAACAAACAGTGATTGAGTTCCTGCTCTGAAGGGAGCGGATTGGGTGTGAGACAGGTGCAGGGTTGGCTCCCGGATCGTCTCTGCTGTCCTGAGCGCCTGTGGTGCTCCTGGCGTGTGCCTGGCATACATCCGGCACCCGATGGGTGGGTGTTGAATGATAGACTGCGTTTGGCTTTGATCGGTGAAGCCTGTTACTTCTCTGAACCTCAGTCCTTCATCTCTGAAATGGGCATAGGAATAGCCTGTCCCCAGGGCTATTGTGCAGAGCTGGGACCCCACGGGTCCTCTACAGGTGGCGGCTTTGACCGTGATGCGGATTTGAAATCCCTAGCAGAAAAGTACTTTTGTCTGGAATCGCACTATACCTTCACCTCCTCACTTCTGCGGCCAGGAATCCAAATGGTTTCTTCTCTTCCCTAACTAAATCTATTTGCTGTTCTCTTTCTTTTGTTACGTAATCTGAGATATTAGACTCTGGCTGTGACGGTTGAATTCTCTTCCAGTTATAAAAAAAGGGCTCGCTCTTTTTTCCATTAGCTCTGATGGAAATTAGCTGCCTACCTCTCCTAGCTCCGGGGTAAAGCCTAAGGCGTCTAGTGCCAATGCTGAATACAGGCATTGGAAGGGAGTGGGCAAATGTCCCTCAGCTGGTGGAGACCAAGAATTGGGTCGTCCTGAGACTGAATCTGGTAATGAGCTGTGTGATCCGGAGCAGTCCACCTCACCATTCTGGTGTCAGTGTCCTCATCTGTAAAATGGGCCTCAGGATCCCCACTATGTGGCGTTAGGGTGTGGTTCTGGGCTGTGCTAAGATTATGGACGTTAAGGATGGATGCTGTCGAGAGGACACCTTCTTCCCTCCTGCCTGTCACCGGCTGCGTCCCGTAATGTCACACACCTGGGGGAAACACGGCCCCTTCTCCGGGCCTTTCCGATGTGCCCCATGGGGTCTGCGGTCAGAATTACTGGAAGACCAAAGGAGCACACGACACTGTTTTCCTAGATTCCCTTCACCTATGATGTTTGGAGGGATAGATCTGGGTGGTGGTTTCTGGATCTGACTTAGACCCGCAGACTTTATTCCTTTCCCTTTGCCACGGCGTCTCCCCAGCGGGGTGGGAGTGATGGTCCAGCCTTAGTGATGGTCCCAGAAGAGGAGCCAGACACATCTGGCTTCAAGGGCACATCTGAGAGATGGCTACACAACAGGGCTCCCAACAGGACAGAAGGGAGACAGAGTGTGGCTGTGAAGCTGAGTGGTGGGAGAGAGAGGTCTGACAATCCCGCCCCCCACATGTTAACTGCGAGGCCACAGGGATGTGGCTCCCTTTCTCCCCTCATCACGTCTTCATCCACACTGCTATGGGGGATTCCCTGGCCCCACGCTCCAGATCTTGAAAGAGAGGCGGGGCGGGAAGGGGTTCTCAAGAGACACCAGGTGGAGCCCAGGGGAGTTTTGACGTCTCAGCTCCGCGGCCCTTCACCTCCAACGCCATGTCCTGTGGTCTCTGCAGAAGGAAGCTGATGGCTGCCTGTCGTGAGATCCCTGCATGGCCTCCTGAGTGAGTGCAGCCTACAAGTCCCCTCTGTCGGCCCAGTCCCCAGAGTAGCCGGAGGGCAGAGGTGGGCAGGAATGGGCAGTGGGGACTGGGCAGAGGAGGAAACCTATCTTTCCAAAGTCTTTCCTTTGCCACTTGACAGGGCTGCGCGTTGGGGAGAGGCCGATGTCTTTAGAGAGGCTGTTGGTAGCCTCCCCTGGGCTCGAGCCCGAAGGAGCCTGCTTGCTCGAGGTCTCTGCTCTCTCTGTGGCTTACCTGGTGGGGGCTGGTGCCTTCTTTCGGGTGCAGAAGATGGGGTATGCGCGTGTGCATGCATGTGAGTGTGCACCCATGTGTGAGTGTGCATGTGTGTGTGCACATGTAAAGGAGGGAGAGAATGGTCCACAGAGAGGGAGTACACAGCATTAAGAGGGAAGGAAAGGAGGAGGAGAAAGACAGCAGAGAAGGGAGTTGAAGGAAAGGGAGAGCACAAACGGAGGAAGAACATCCCTTTCTTGGCTCCGTTCTTTCCCTGCATCTTGCAGGGGAGGGGGACCGCACAGCGGGGTGGGGGCGGCTGGCTCTTTCACCTTCTGCTGGAGGGGGTGCTGATGGGGGACCTGGTCACTGCTATTCTGTTCAGGGAGCAGGACGCTGCTGGCTCACATGGAAAGAATCTTCCAGCCCACTGGGCCCAAAGCCCCCGGCCGGGCAGCCCACCAGCCCTGGTGATGACGCTGGCCAAGGAAGGGGAGCAGCCTCCTGCGTTGGTTCTCGGGGTGCAGAGCCAGGGGGAAGGGAGGCAAGGCTGAGTGGTAGGTTCGATTCTCATTAGCTGCTCTGTCCCTGCCCAGCCATCCTTTCCTGCGTCCACTCGGGAGAGGAAATGGGAATCTAATGATGTCGGAGTCTTGGTGGGGGAGGTGAACTTCCCGCAGCCTGTGCGCGGGCTTGCAGGAGGCTGTGCAGCCGCAGGCATGGCCGTTAACCAGCCTGGCAGCACCCAGGCCAGCTGCCGCAGAAGTAATGCAGCTACATTTGTTTCTAGCAGGGGTCGAGGGGCAGGAGGCAGCCGGGGGCTGCGGGAAGAGCTGCGGTCAGGCCGAGCTGGAGTCACATCCCAGCCGTACCGCTTTGCAGCTTTGCACGCCCCACGACTGCCCTGAGTCCCGGCTGCCTCATTTGTAACGTGGAGCTGATCATACTCAAAGTGCATTTGCTGACGTTTATGGGATAGTTACTATTTCAGATGCGTTAGGGCATTAATTCTAATTTATCTTCCTAACAAGACTGTCTGGGTTTCTATTTCTGCAGAGCTTAGGGCAGGAGCATTGTCTCTCCCACTTCTGGGGGCCGGCTGGGCTCCGCTGGGCGCTTCTGCCCTGGGGTCTGCCATGCAGGTGTGGGTCAGGTGCAGCCGTCGGAATCAGTTCTGTCCCCCGTGGGGCGGGCTCAGCTGGGCTGGATGTCCCCAGTGAGTCTTCATACACAGGCACCCTAGTGCTCCTGGTCTCTCTCTCCATGGGCTCCCAGCCTCCAGGACCTTTCCCTGTGACCCTGTCACAGCTCGGGAATGTGTAGTTGCTCCTATGACAAATTACCACGCATTTGGCAGCTTGGATAAGACCCATTTATAAGGCTGCAGGGGTGCCTGAGTGGCTCAGTCGGTTAGGTGTCCGACTTTGGTTCAAGTTGGAGCCCTGCATGGGGCTCTGTGCTGACAGTTCAGAGCCTGGAGCCTGCTTTGGATTCTGTCTCCCTCTCTTTCTCTCTGCCCTTCCCCGGCTCATGCTCTGGAGCCTCATGTCTCTCTCTCTCCTTAAAAATAAATAGACATTAAAAAAAATGATAAGGGGGCAGCTTTGGAGGCCAGCAGTCCAGATAAGGGTGGCTGCATGGGTCCTTTTGTTTGGAGTCTCACAAGGCCAAAATCAAGGTGTAGACGGGTCGTTCCTTTTAGAGCCTTTGAGAGTGAATCCACTTCAAGCGCATTCAGGGTGTTGGCTGAATTCAGTAACGTGTCGTTGTAGGACGGGGTCCTCGTTTCCGGCCGGGGCTGGTCTTGGCTCCCATAGGCTGCCCGTGTTCCTCTCCATGCGGTCCCTCCAGCAATGGCGGGGCAAGTGCCTTATGAGCTCCAAATCTCCCTGACTTCTGTGTGTCTCTGCTTCTAGCCAGAGGAAGTTTCCTGCTTTCAGGGCTCATGCGATAGACTGGGCCAGCCAGGATGATCAGGACAGTCTCCTGAACTTGAGGTCCATAACCTTAACATACCTGTGTTCACAGGTTCTGGGGATTCTTTTCTGGACAACTTTGGGGACTGTTCTGTCCCCCAGAAAGAGGGGGATAGGTGTGTGACCCAAAGCGAGGTGGATATAGCTGTTCCTTCAGAGAGAGACAGTCTGAGGGATAAGACAGCCCACTGAGGGGCACCTGGGTGGCTCGGTCGGTTGAGCGTCCGACTTTGTCTCAGGTCATGATCTCACGGTTTATGGGTTTGAGCCCTGCGTCGGGCTGTGTGCTGACAGCTCAGAGCTGTCTGGACTGTAAGCTTTTCTGGACTGTAAGCTTCGGGAGCATGGCCTGTGTCCTCTTTGGTCCCCTCTGTATCCTCAGGATTTACTGAGCCTGGATCCAGAGCCGTCTCCCTCCTCTGGCCCTTGTGAGCCCCCTTCAGGGAAGCAGTCTCCCCAAGACTGAGGGGGTGCCCACAGTACTGGCATTGCTTTGGATTCAAGTCCACCATCTGGGCGTTCACGGCAGCCTCCCTGGAGGAGGCATCCTGATTGGGTCCAAGCTGGTGACCTGTCCCTCCCTCTAGTCCTGGGAGACTGGCATAGTTGTTGGAGGCTCAGGAGATTCCTTGATGCTCCTGAGACTGATGTACCAGGGACTGTGTCTGCTTAGTGACTGACCACAATGACACCAGCTGGAACCAAATGCATATTACCCCATTGGTAGATTGCATTTGCAAGATCCGCTTCTCCTGCGGTCTGTTTGGTAGCGTGGCACTTCAGGGGCTTAAGGTACTGTTAGCTAAGTTTTGCAGACTGGCCTTGGCCAAATCACAACAAAACAGAGTTACTTTGGAAGTGGAGAATCGGGTTCAAATGTTGGCTCTTTCGTTTCCCAGCTGTGTGGCCTTGGACGGGTGACTTCACATCTCTGAGCCTCACCTTGCTAATCTGTAAAATGGGACCAATAACAGGAGGAGGAACGGGGAGTGAGGTCAAGATATTTATTCTCTGTGTTTCCCCCTTGCAGGGTCAATCGGGGTCCATCGCATCTCTGGACTGGGGGTCACAGCCCCCGTCCAGACAGCCCTCTGCTTTCTTCTCTTTCCCTATCCCTCTCTCTAGATTCTGGTAAAGGCTTTCTCCTCCTTGCCCCAGGATTATCTTCCAACAGACCAATTTCATCTTTCTCATCTTTCTCATCCTTGTGCCCTCCGTGCTGCTTAAGCTCCGGTTCCCTCCTACGTCCCTGACCCTCCCGGGGCTTCTCAGCATCTTTCTCTGCAGGGCCTGCGTTCTTGCCACTATGAGATAACTCTTCTTCTCAACCTACTTACTGAGGAATCAACTGATAACAGATTCAAGCAGGGGTTCTCTCTCTGGGGTACAAGCGTCATGTAGGATTTGCATCTGTCCACATTTTTCTAAGAAGAGGGTCCCTAGCCTCCTCTGCCTCACCCCCCCATCCTCAAATCATAAAAAGGTGAGGAAGCACTGGATATTAAGTATCTGTCACTTCTCCCAGGATCCTTTGATTTTACAGATGGCTTTTGAATGGCCAAAAGAATGAATCTCTAATGGTGGAATTATGCATTCTTTAGTGGTTGGGAGCACACAGATAGCAAGGCGTGGGGCGGCCAGTAGCCTCCTCAGGTGGTCCTACCCAGACCAGGCTTGCCCGACAGTCGCACTAATGCAGTTTAATGTACAGCTGCCAACTTTATTGTCCCAAAGTGGGAAAGCAAAGTCTGAGAGATTCCTGTGGGATTCTAAAGAGACCAGGTTTGCTGTTCTCTAAAACTTTTCCAGGGGCGCCTGGGTGACTCAGTTGGTTAGGTGTCCAACTTTGGTTCAAGTTGGAGCCCTGCATGGTGCTCTGTGCTGACAGCTCAGAGCCTGGAGCCTGCTTTGGATTCCGTCTCTCCCTCGCTCTCTGCCCCTCCCCTGCTCATGCTCTGTCTCTCTCTGTCTTAAAAATAAATAAACATTAAAAAAAATTTTTTTAATAAAAAAATGAAAAACTTTAAAAATAAAACTTCTCCAGAGCGAAGGAGAGAAACAATACTCATAAAAACCAACACGCTAAATAAATTAAATGGACCAGACAACAGAGAACAAAATAAATCTCGCAATCAGGGAGTTTGGCTGGCTGATATGGGCTGGTGAATATTTAAGTGGGGGAGAAAGGGAGAGAAGAAAGGAAAAGGGAAGTTGCTCCCTCTTTTGCTGGGGCGATTGGATGGCTATCCTTAAGGATTGGGAAGCAGAGCTCACACGCCCTGGTTTCTTAGCGACATCAGGCGGCATCAGGTGGTCTGGCATGAGTAAGAGGGTAGGTCTTTTGCGGATGGAATCCTTCCTTCTTTTCCTTTCTCCCCCCCCCCCCCCACTGCCTTTTTTTTGTTCCCCTCCTCCCGCACTCTCTGCCTGTTTCTGTTTTTGTCTGTGGCAGCAAGCCCTGACAAAATGCTAGGTGTGGAAGGAGGCAGTTTTACCAACATTGTCTCAGATTTGCACCTTGCCAGCTACCCGACCTTGGGCAGGTGACATAACCTCCTTGAGATTTAGTTTCTTTTGTTGGTGGAGGGGCTGTGGGGCTTGCATAAAATGATACATCTTTTTAAAAAAAAATTTTTTTTAACATTTATTATTGAGAGACAGAGAGAGACAGACCATTAGCAGGGGAGGGGCAGAGAAAGAGGGAGACACAGAATCTGAGGCAGGCTCCAGGCTCTGAGCTATCAGCACAGAGCCCGACACAGGGCTCGAACCCACAAACCGAGAGATCATGACCTGAGCCAAAGTCAGATGGACTTGGCTTAATAGACTGAGCCACCCAGGCGCCCCATAAAATGATACATCTAAAGCCATGAGATACTGTCTTGTCACCACAGTCCATTAATAAATGTTAGCTCTCCTCCTTTCTCCTCCTAACAAAATTAGCCAGCCCCTAATGCATCTAATTAATAAATGTGCATTTGAAAGATAGTGACACAATGAGCAATGAACTGTATGTGTCTCTTGTTAAAAGGAGGGTACCTGGACACAAAGGGGTTGAAGTTGCCTGTTTATAAACGTTGTGTGGGGAGGTGGTGATTCTGGTTTTAAGGTGTGGAGTAGAGGGCAGTTTTTGAAATGCAAATGTGCTTTGTGTTGCCATGACAAAGATGCTGGGAGGAAACAGAAAATCACAGAACTCCAGAGGCAGAACAGGTTTTCAAACAAAATACCTCTATTTTCTCAGCCCAGATTGGGACAGAGGGTCAGAAGGGTGCAGGCGTTCTCATGGGGACAGCAGGACAGAACCATATTGTCTAGAGTTTGAGATGCTTTCCTCTAAGCCTTTTAAGAGGTCTGAACCCAAAATGCCTTTTGTGTGTCTTTAATGTTGATTTTAAGTCCAGAAAAGCTGTTATATACCTACCGTGCATCTTACAGGCAATGGTATCTTAAAAATCAAGCAAATATGAGTTTGAAATCAAAGCTGCCTGAATCAAAGATTGGTGCAGAGTTCTCTTTTGTGCTAGAAAGAGGTAGACCAGTTGTCCGCTAAGAGTCCTCCTGGCACTGGATGGCCGCTTTTGTGCTAGAAAGAGGTAGACCAGTTGCCCGCTAGGAGTCCTCCTGGCACTGGATGGCCGAAGGTGTTGGCACTCTCCTAGCCCTTAGCATCTATTTCTACCTGCTCCCCTCTTCCTGCGTTGGTATCCTGAGGGCCCTCTGGGCTAACAGCATGATCTGCCTGTGCATGGGGAAGGCTGCCAGTGTTCACACTCCTGGCTGCTTCCTTCCGCCCATGAGGGCTGGGAGAGGGGGAGAAATACTGCAGGTGCCTTGCCCCTTTGATGGGAAACTGAGGTACGTTCTGCACTCTCTTGCTAGGGTTGCCCAGTGGTACTGAGCTCTATTTTGCATACAGGGCATCTTTCTGGGTAATGCGTGCTCGGTTGTCTGCCTCTCTTTCCCTGTCTCGTGTTCCTCTGGATGCGCCTTCAATCCCTCCCAAAGAAACTGCTTTCACTAGTGTGAGAAATAAGTCCACCGACCCAATCAAAGGAGGGATGCGGAGACTCAGAGCACAGTGAAGTGAGGCTTTAATCAAGTTCTTGCAAGAGCAGGTGTCTGGTGGACGCTCACACTGGGGGCAGTTACAGCAGACAATTTATCTCCTAGCATTCAGGTCCCTCCCCTGGTTCCTCATTGGCTGAGCACTACAGAAGTCACAGCCTTACCCAGAAGTCTCCTGTGCCCATGTAAGGCAAAACATAGTCTGATTGGCATAAATGTACATTCCTTGAAGTGATAGAGACTACAGTTCTTTGCCTCATGCCCATTGCAAAGCCCGCGAAAATAAGCTCTCGACAAGGAAAGGGGAAGAACCAGGAAGTGGAGTGTCTAAGGGTTTGGGATTCCATTTTGGGGATGGAGAGGTTTGTACATTTTCCAATAGGTTGTAAATCTATTGTTAACTAGACAGCACAGCTTGTATTTGATATTTCTGAAAATGAATCATCTCCCTTCTCACAACTAGATCACGTGTTAGTCAGTTGGTTAGTTGTATGTGAAAGGACCTTGTACATTGAAGAAGTGCCTGCAGCATGAGTCTCGTAATTGAGAGGCACCGTGACTTGGGGGAAGGACATAGACTTTAGGGTCAAACACAGCTTTATTCTGTCTCTCATTGGCTGTATCTCATCTGCATTCACTTGGTCAAGTAACTTAACCACTTTGAGATCCATTTCCTCATCTGCTGCATAGACATGCTCATCAGGGTACTAAGGATGTATTAGTTAGCATACGAAGCTGTAACAAAGAAGCCCCCAAATGCAGCAATTTTAAGTAGATAGAAGTCTGTTTTCTCTCTCACACAAGGGTCAAGGTGCATGCTTCAAGGCTGACATCTCCATGAAGTCTTTCAGGGATCCAGGTTCCTTTTACTTTGTTGTTCTGCTAATAGAGGCATGGCCAAGTGGAAGGGGGACTAGTAACTCCTTTTAAGGAGGTGACGTGGAAACTCATCACCTCTGTTTATTTCCCACTGGCGAGAGTTAGTCACATGGTCTCACCCAGTTGCCAGGGAGGTTGGGAGATCTCATTTCTATCTGAGCTCCAAAGCTATGTGTCTTGCCAAAATTTGAAGAAGGAGGGATCACAGGAAGCAGGTAGCAGTTTCTGCAGTAGGGGTGATTTCTACCTCATTGGGTTGTTGTGAGCTTCAGCGAGATCTTGTCTCCAAGAGCTGTCACGTGGTAGAGCCTTAATGATTTAGTTATTATTTATCTTTATGGTTACGGTGGCAAACAGGAGGTTCTGGATCCTGAGGATGAGCCGAGAAGGGGGCATCTGTGCTAAAGCTGGGATCCTTTCAGGGACCCCTTGGTGAAGCCAGATGTTTTCACTTCCCTGTGCTGCTCCTGTGAGTTCTGTGAGCATCCCAGCCCTGGTCCCCGGGAGCCCACCTTCGTGAGTGAATCTATCCACGATTGGGCAGGGTGGTGGAGTAAGCTGGCGGAATTCAGCATTGGCTGGGATGACCATGCCAAAGACATTAAATCCTGGCTCACCTGTCTAGCCCACCACGTCAGTGAGATCCCACCCCACGAGGGGTGTTCGTCCATGGGCTGGCTAAGTGAGGGAGAGAGGATGGGGATATGGTGAATAAACAAGGAGCGAGGGTATTAACTCTGACTCCTACTGTCTTTGATTTGAACCTGCTGGGTGACGTTAAGCAAAACTTTGTGTCTCTCTCACCCTCATTTTCCATGTCTGACTCTGATCTTTAGGAGTCTAAGGCAGACCAACCATTGAGTGGTTATTCACTTCCCCTGGCCTGGCTTTCTCCAGGTTTATTTGGGAGGAAAAAATTCATATTTGGGGTCGGTTTAGCTTGGGACTTAGGAACGAGGTCTGCGTAGTCATTCATTCTAGTGGTGTTCATTGAGCACCTACTGTGTACCAGACTGTGCCCTTGGAGGCTCACAGTTCGAGGGATGTGGAGAAACAGGCAGGCTTCCCATAGAGGCCCACTGATGTGGTTTTGGGGTGATGGGGTCCGGAGCGAGGGCCAAGAGACGTCTTTGGTGCCAAAAGGTGATTTTATTAAAGCACGGGGATCCCCGGGCAGAAGAGCTTCCATATCCTATGGAGTTGGGGGAGGTAAAGGCAAATGAGAGGGCTTCAGAAGGACTTGGTTTTGCTAAAGAAAACTCCTAAGACACCCGAGGCCTGCTGTTGTCAAGCTTAGGTTGTTTTTCCTCTAGTAAGGCCTGAACATGAGACGGTAGGGGTTTCTGGAGAAATGTTATACTCTGTATTTGCCTCAAGTATTTGTCAATGGGCTGCAGGTTATAAAGAAATTTAATTTTACCTGCCATTTCCTTCTTGCCTTTGTTCCCCACATCACTATGGAGGGGAACGTGATATTGGGGGCTCCAGGAAACTGAGTCTATAGGTTTCTGGAGATTAGGCTATTAATAAGATTGCTTTTGTCTTGTAATTTACTAAGACATTTGTAAACTGATGGTGACTCCTGTCCTGCATGGCTGTGATTGTTATCAGTTAACTGTTTGTTTTCTTATCTTTCCTTTGTTCCTGGGCAGCCTGGAGTGCCTGAAGAATGTCACACAGATCCCACCTAGTCCGGAGAGAGGGAGGGATGGGTGTTGCCTTCAGCTCCCTTATCACCCTGAGTGTGGGAGGGTGGACTGCGGGTGTTAGGGCTGACCATGCCCAAAGACTTCAGGAGAAGCAGCAGTGGTTTGCATTAGTGACAGGAGTGGCTGATGTTTGCTGAGCCTTTACCATGTGCGGGGCTCTGTGTGTAGGGAATTATAGGCAGTATCTCACAGGTCTTTCCGTGAGCCCTGAGAGGAAGGTTGTATTATTCACACCAGTGTACAGACGAGAAGGCCACGGATCAGAGAAGTTAAGTAACTTGCATCAAATCACACAGCTAGTAAGAGGCACAATTGTGGGCGGCAGGGTGGCACCTGGGTGACAGTTCAGAGCCTGGAGCCTGTTTCGGGTTCTGTGTCCCCCTCTCTCTCTGCTGCTCCCTGCTTGTACTCTCTCACTCTCAAAAATAAACATTAAAAAGAAATTTTAATAATAAGAAAAGGAGTCACAAATTGGGATTTGAAGCCAGGCCTCTTGTCAGCAAACTGCAGTCCCATCAGGCAAATCCTGGCCCATGGTTTGTTTTTGTAAATAAAGTTTTATTGAAACATAAATCTACATTCATTCATTTACGTATTTTCACTTGTTCATTTACATGTTTTACATTCATTTACATATTTTCTGTGGCAGAGTTGGTCCTGCACATAGAGGTTTGCTGAGCCCTGCTTTATTACATTGTCATTGAATTTCTGGTTATTCGGAAACAGTCTGGTTATTGCCCCTTCTCTTATTTAAAAAAAAAAATTTTTTTTTAATGTTTTTATTTATTTTTGAGACAGAGAGAGACAGAGCATGAATGGGGGAGGGTCAGAGAAAGAGAGGGAGACACAGAATCTGAAACAGGCTCCAGGCTGTGAGCTGTCAGCATAGAGCCCGATGCGGGGCTCGAACCCACGGACCGCGAGATCATGACCCGAGCCAAAGTCGGCCGCTTAACCGACTGAGCCACCCAGGCACCCCATGGTTATTGCCCCTTCTTACACCAGGTAGGGAAACCAAGGCACAGGGAGGCAACATTGCTTATCCACGGTCACACAGCAGAGCTCTGGCCACAGTCTGGTCTGGAAGTTTTGCTGTAACAGTCCTCCCAGCAAGGGCTGCTCCTTCTGTTTAATTTTCGCGTTTCACATGGCATGGGGAAGAGAAAAGGTACTTGTTACATCTGGCTATGAGCAGATGTCAAAATATTTTCGGTAGCACCAGAAATGTGCATCGGGAAGGAAAACCTCAAGGACCGGAACTTTCAATATTTTTCCTTGCGGTGGCCACATATCGGGAGCTTTGGCAGCCTGCCCAAAGCGGTCCGTCCACGGGAGGCTGTGGGGACGGGCTGGAAAAAGCTGGGAATGATAGCACCGGGCTCATGGGTGGCTGTAAGGGTTAACCGAGGAGATACATGCAAAGGGCCCAGACTGTGTCTGACAGCTAGTGGGGGTCCTCAAGGAATATTCTTAGTTCACAGCAGTATCCGATTCCTGTGGGCTGCTCTCCCTGGCTGAGTTCTGTCACCTGCAAGCTGGCTGTCCCTGCTTGTGTAGCCTCAGATCAGTAGTCAGGGTCTTCACCAGGTAAGGCTGCAGGTGGCCCCCTCTGTCACAGCTCGAGGTCCCCATTCATTATAATTGTTCCTCAACTTGCCTGCCTTGTGCCCTCAGGGCTGTAAGCTGCCCACCCCCCTCAACCAGTGCTCAGGCTGTGAGTCACTTAGCCCCAGGCAGCACAAGGTGATGTTAAGAGCCATTCAGAGCCTGAAGAAGATATGGGATGGAGGGGCCCACATGCCTTTCTTGTTGCTGTTAGTATTTTGTTACAATTACTTCTTTTTTTTTAAATTAATTTCATTTCATTTTATTTATTTATTTATTTATTTATTTATTTTTTAACATTTATTTATTTTTGAGACAGAGAGAGACAGAGCATGAACGGGGGAGGGGGAGAGAGAGAGGGAGACACAGAATCAGAAGCAGGCTCCAGGCTCTGAGCCATCAGCCCAGAGCCTGACGCGGGGCTCGAACTCACGGACCGCGAGATTGTGACCTGAGCTGAAGTTGGCCACTTAACCGACTGAGCCACCCAGGCGCCCCCATTTTATTTTTATTAAAATTTTTTTTCAAGTTTATTTATTTATTTTGAGAGAGAGAAAGAGAGGAAGCAGGGGAGGGGCAGAGAGAATCCCAAGCAGGCTCCGCATTGTCAGCGCAGAGGCTCGAATCTACGTGAGACCGTGACCTGAGCCCTAGTCAAGAGTTGGACGCTTAATCAGCTGAGCTACCCAGGCGCCCCTACTGTTACTTGTACTTGGTGCAAAGTGTGGTTGAAAATGCGGCAAGCTTGGGAAAGATTTTTTTACGCCCCGCCCCCTCCCCGCCCCCCCCCCCCCAAGGTCAAGCACCCCACCTTACATCATTATAGGAACTTTAAAGAAACAAACCGAGGTTCAATTCTGAAACTGGGTCCCCCGCAGAATGAAAGCCTTAGAGGAGATAAAAGCGTCGGCTCTTTTGAAGCAGGGTTATTGCCTTACATCCTTGAAAGCGATCAAATTGTGGATCCTCACAGGAGAACGGGTGGTGGGGGAGGGAGGGCGCTCACTCCCAGCCCCTTCCAGATGGTGCCACTTGTCAATTCACGTGTCCTTGTTCTGCAGGCACTGAGGGCCCCCGGGGGGATGGCGGTCACACTTTCAAGTGCTGAGGGGGAGCAAATTGTGAAAGCCCTATAACTGAGCTAGTGAGTGGACATCACTTCACACAATGCCTGGCACGCGGCTTCTGGACCATTCGCTGTTATCCCTCCCATGGAATGAAAGCAGTTCCTGCCTGGGGTAAGTGCGTTAGGGGCCTGCAGTGCATTGAACATCAGCCCTCCCCCTCCCCCTGCCCCCCCCCCCCCCAAAAGGTTTGTCCACCCAGAACAAGTGAATGTGACCTTATTTGGAGAAAGGATCTTTGCGGGTGTAATGAAACCAAGATTTTGAGGTGAGATCATTCTGGATTACCCAGTTGTCCCCAAATCCAACGACCAGTGGATTTGAGAGGGGAGAAGATCCAGATGGAGGGGAAGGGATACCGAAGAGAACACCATGCAGTGATGGGCAGAGATTGGAGTGGGGACATCTACTCTCAGGCCAAGGAAGGTCAAAGACCGTGGCCGCCACCAGGCACTAAGAGAGGAACATGAGTCAGGTTCTCCCTCCTAGCCTCAGAAGGAACCAGTCCTGGCCACGCCTAGATTCACACATGTCACCTCCAGAACCGTGAGACGATAAATTGCTGTTGTTCACAGCTGCCCGGTTGCCTGTAACTTGTCGCAGCAGCCGCAGGAAGCCAATATGGTACCCGACTTGGACGGTGCACTTTTCTTTTCAAATCAACCTGCTTCACAGTGTCACTCATGATCACACAGGGGGTCACTTTATAAAAAAACAAAAACAAAACAACCAAGAACCATGCCCATTAATTACCCTGCCTTTATGGATGAGGCGCCTGAAGCACAGAGAGGTTGAGTAAGATGTTTGAGGTTACACAGCAGGCAAGGGGCAGAGCCAGGTTTTAACCCAGTCGTCTGGCTTCAACTTCAGGCTGTTAACCACTTGAGACTGCTACTTCTCACCCCTTGGGGCTCTCAGCAGGTGGGAGGGTTCACAAGGACATCTTGAATTCCTCCTTGCTCATGCTTTTCTTTTTTTTTTTTTAATATGAAATTTATTGTCAAATTGGTTTCCATACAACACCCAGTGCTCATCCCAACAGGTGCCCTCCTCAATGCCCATCACCCACCCTCCCCTCCCTCCCACCCCCCATCAGCCCTCAGTTTGTTCTCAGTTTTTAAGAGTCTCTTAGGCTTTGGCTTTCTCCCTCTCTAACCCCCCCCCCCTTTTTTCTCTCCCCCTTCCCTATAAACTTCTGTTAAGTTTCTCAGGATACACATAAGAGTGAAAACATATCTGTCTTTATCTGTATGGCTTATTTCACTCAGCATAACACTCTCCAGTTCCATCCACGTTGCTACAAAAGGCCAGATTTCATTCTTTCTCATTTCCACGTAGTATTCCATTGTGTATATAAACCACAATTTCTTTATCCATGCGTCAGTTGATGGACATTTAGGCTCTTTCCATAATTTGGCTATTGTTGAGAGTGCTGCTATAAACATTGGGGTACAAGTGCCCCTATGCATCAGTACTCCTGTATCCCTTGGGTAAATTCCTAGCAGTGCTACTGCTGGGTCATAGGGTAGATCTATTTTTCATTTTTTGAGGAACCTCCACACTGTTTTCCAGAGCGGCTACACCAGTTTGCATTCCCACCAACAGTGCAAGAGGGTTCCGGTTTCTCCACATCCTCTCCAGCATCTATAGTCTCCTGATTTGTTCATTTTAGCCACTCTGACTGGCGTGAGGTGGTATCTGAATGTGGTTTTGATTTGTATTTCCCTGATGAGGAGCAACGTTGAGCATCTTTTCATGTGCCTGTTGGCCATCCGGATGTCTTCTTTAGAGAAGTGTCTATTCATGTTTTCTGCCCATTTCTTCACTGGGTTATTTGTTTTTCGGGTGTGGAGTTTGGTGAGCTCTTTATAGATTTTGGATACTAGCCCTTTGTCTGATATGTCATTTGCAAATATCTTTTCCCATTCCGTTGGTTGCCTTTTAGTTTTGTTGATTGTTTCCTTTGCGGTGCAGAAGCTTTTTATCTTCATGAGGTCCCAATAGTTCATTTTTGCTTTTAATTCCCTTGCCCTTGGGGATGTGTCAAGTAAGAAATTGCTGTGGCTGAGGTCAGAGAGGTTTTTTCCTGCTTTCTCCTCTAGGGTTTTGACGGTTTCCTGTCTCACATTCAGGTCCTTTATCCATTTTGAGTTTATTTTTGTGAATGGTGTGAGAAAGTGGTCTAGTTTCAACCTTCTGCATATTGCTGTCCAGTTCTCCCAGCACCATTTGTTAAAGAGACTGTCTTTTTTCCATTGGATATTCTTTCCTGCTTTGTCAAAGATGAGTTGGCCATACTTTTGTGGGTCCAATTCTGGAAGCTCTATTCTATTCCATTGGTCTATGTGTCTGTTTTTGTGCCAATACCATGCTGTCTTGATGATTACAGCTTTGTAGTAGAGGCTAAAGTCTGGGATTGTGATGCTTCCTGCTTTGGTCTTCTTTTTCAAAATTACTTTGGCTATTCGGGGCCTTTTGTGGTTCCATATGAATTTTAGGATTGCTTGTTCTAGCTTCGAGAAGAATGCTGGTGCAATTTTGATTGGGATTGCATCGAATGTGTAGATAGCTTTCTTGTGGAGGATCAAGGGCTCCACCCAAACCCGCTCTCTTTGCTCACTCCCACCCCTCCCTGGTCTCTGTCCCATTTTCTGATGCCCTCCTTCCCTGGGTGGGGGCCTTCGTCTCACACAGGAAGGTGGAGAGAAGCCTGATCACACCTCACATGTAAACCACTTCATCAGCACCTTGACCTTCACTTGCTACACCCTCTCCTCTCTTTCTCCGAATGTAGAGAAAGATGGCAGTGCATGAACTTGGGTGCTGGCCATTGGGATGGAGGGCAAGGGCTGAGGGCAGGGCAAATCTAGGATGTGCAAGGCAGACCCTGGTTCGACTGGATTGGAAGGGGCTGGGGACATCAAGAATGACTTCTCAATGCTCGGTGTGGGTGACAGGGAAGATGATGGGAGAATCTCTCAGTCTGTGGGAGCTGTCGTAACAAAATACCACAGACTGGGGCAGGGGTGATGGATGTTCAAACAACAGACATTTATCTCTCTCAGTTCTGGAGGCTGGGAGTCCAAGATCAAGGGGCAGGCAGACCCGGGGTCCGGTGAGAGTCTTTTCCTAAAGCTTGCAGATGGCCACCCTATTGCCGTGTGTTCGTACGACTTTTCCTCTGCCCCTGTTCGACTGTCCCCAAACGGGGACACGAGTCCCATCGTGAGGGCACACCCTCATGACTCAGTCCAACTCTGAGCGCCTCCCACATACCTCACCTCTGAATACCAAATACCATTGTGGCGGTTAGGGCTTTAACACAGGAGCTCTGGGGACAGGGTTGGGGGTATGCAGACATTCAGTCTGTAATAGACAGGAACACGGTTTGGGAAGGGAAGGGAAGGGTGGGTGGGATGTAGATTCAGTTCCTTCAGCTAAAAATAGGTGTTCGGGGGTTGGATGAACTAGACCCGAGGTTGGCAAACTTTTTGTGTAAATAGATAGTAAGTTTTTCAGGCTTTGTGGCCCATGTGGTCTCTGGAACAGCCACTCAATCAGCTGCTGTGTGCGGGGGTGGGGGGACGATCCGTCCACAAATAGATGAAGCTGTGTTCTTTTTCTTTTTTAATTTTAAAATTTTTAAATCTTTAGTTTTGAGAGTCAGAGCACAAGTTGGGGAGGGGCAGAGAGAGAGGGAGACACAGAATCCGAAGCAGGCTCCGGGCTCTGAGCTGTCAGCACAGAGCCTGACATGGGACTTGAACTCACGAGTGGTGAGATCATGACCCGAGCTAAAGTCGGACGCTTAACCTACTGAGCCACCCAGGGGCCCCTGCTATGCTCTGATTTAATGCCGTTTACAAAAACAGGCAGCAGGGAAAACATTTCAAATATCCAGCAGACAGACAGACACACAGATGAACAAAATGTGGTTTACCCACATGATGGGACAGTATTGAGCCATGAAAAAGAATGGGGTCCTGATGCCTGCTCTGATGTGGATGGACCCTGCGGTCTTCGTGCTAAGGGGAAACAGCCAGACGCAAAAGGGCACACAGTACAGGGTTTCATATCAGTGGAACAGGCAATTCCATAGATAAGAAAGCAGGTCCCTGGTTTCCATGGGTGGGAAGGCAGAGTGGGGAGTGATAGCTTCACGGGCACACGTCTCCTTTTGGGCTGACGAAGATGTTTTGTAACTAGATAGAGGTGGCTGCACAAGCCACATGGGCATGTGGGGCGCCTGGGTGGCTCAGTTGCTTGAGTGTCCGACTTCGGCTCAGGTCACAATCTCACGGTTCGTGGGTTTGAGCCCCGCGTTGGGCTCTGTGCTGACAGCTTTGGATTCTGTGTCTCCCTCTCACTCTGCCCCTTCCCTGGCTCATCCTCTGTCTCTCTCTCTCTGAAAAATAAACATTAAAAAATTATTTAAAAAAAAAGAAAAGATGAACACTACTAAATTGTAACTGTACGATGAGTAACTTTGTATTATATGAACATCACCTCAATAAACAAAACCAAAAACAACACACAGGCAGTGGATTGGCTGGGGCTCTGGGCTGCGGTCTGCTGGCTCCTAAACTAGGTTAATCTTTAAAGTGTCCTGCTGCTCATCTAAGATTCTTTTTTTTATACAATTTTTTAAATGTTTCTTTCTTTATTATTTAAAAAAAATTATTTTTTTTTTTGAGAGAGACAGAGACAGCATGAGTGGGGGAGGGGCAGAGAGAGAGAGAGAGAATCCCAAGCAGGCTCCATGCTGTCAGTGCAGAGCCTGATGTGGGACTTGAACTCATGAAATTGTGAGATCATGATCTAAGCTGAAACAGAGAGTCAGACACTCAACTGACTAAGCCACCCAGGTGCTCCTGAGGTTCTTTGATTGAAGGATGGAATGGGGACCAGGAAGGGGACATTTGAAGACATCTCCTCATTCTTTCCTCCTTTTTCCATCCCTGTGGACTCCACCTTGGGGACTGTGCTACCATGAGATTACAACACCAACCACAGACCCAACTGGCAATTTAAAATATTCTAGTGGCTACATTAAAAAGGTGAAAAAAAAACCCCGGGTGAGATCAATTTTTTTCTGTTACCAGTATTTATTCATTTTGGTTTTTTTAGCCCCCAAATAAGGCATATGAACATATTTTGTTAACTTTACATTTTTTATTCCAGCCAAAATCTGATGGCCTTGATTTTTCTTTTCTTAAAAAAAAATTTTTTTTAATGTGTATTTGTTTTTGAGAGAGACAGAGACAGATTGTGAGCAGGGGAGGGGCCGAGAGAGACAGAGACACAGAATCCGAGGCAGGCTCCAGGCTCTGAGCTGTCAGCACAGAGCCCGATGTGTGGGTTGAACCCACGAACCACGAGATCATGACCTGAGCCAAAGTCGTACGCTCAACCGACTGAGCCACCCGGATGCCCCTCTTTTTTTCCAATTATTATTTATTATTTGATTTTTATTTAATTTATTTTTTAAATTTACATCCAAGTTAGTTAGAATATAGTGCAACAATGATTTCAGGAGTCGATTCCTTAATGCCCCTTACCCATTTAGCCCATTCCCCCCACAACCCCTCCAGTAACCCTCTGTTTATCCTCCATATTTAAGAGTCTCTTCTGTTTTGTCCCCCTCCCTGTTTTTATATTATTTTTGCTTCACTTCCCTTGTGTTCATCTGTTTCGTATCTTAAAGTCCTCATATGAGTGAAGTCTTATGATATTTGTCTTTCTCTGACAAATTTCACTTAGCATAATACCCTCTAGTTCCAGCCACGTTGTTGCGAATGGCAAAATTTCAATCTTTTTGATTGCCGAGTAATACTCCATTGTATATATATATACCACATCTTCTTTATCCATTCATCCATCAATGGACATTCGGGCTCTTCCCATATTTTGGGTATTGTTGAAAGTGCTGCTATAAACATTGGGGTGCATGTGCCCCTTCAAAACAGCACACCTGTATCCCTTGAATAAATGCCTAGTAGTCCCATTGCTGGGTTGTAGGGTAGTTCCATTTTTAATTTTTTGAGGAACCTCCATACTGTTTTCCAGAGTGGCTACACCAGTTTGCATCTCACCAGCAGTGCAAAAGAGAGCCTCTTTCTCTGCATCCTTGCCAACAACTGTTGTGGCCTGAGTTGTTAATGTGAGCCATTCTGACAGGTGTAAGGTGATCTCATTGTGGTTTTTGATTTGTATTTCCCTGATTATGAGTGATGTTGAGCATTTTTTCATGGGTTGGCTGGCCATCTGGATGTCTTCTTTGGAGAAGTGTCTATTCATGTCTTTTGCCCGTTTCTTCACTGGATTATTTGTTTTTTGGGTGTTGGATTTGAGAAGTTCTTTATAGATTTTGGATGCTAACCCTTTATGTGATATGTCATTTGCAAATATCTTCTCCCATTCCATTCATTGCCTTTTAGTTTTCAGGCGCCCCTCTTTTTATTTGAATAACTCCCCAAAATTTTCACTGAGGTCGTCCTTATATAGAAAATAAAACACATAGAAAAACAAAAATTAGGGTGTGTGTCAGTGTTTCAGTACTTTGAGTACATTGTTTGTAACCCCACGCTCACTCTTACGTTGAGGAAACAGTTAAATCTTACTCTTCTTTGTATACGTGAGGCTTTGCTAAGGCGAGATAAATTAAAAAAAATTTTTTTAATGTTTTATTTATTTTTGAGACAGAGAGAGACAGAGCATAAGCAGGGGAGGGGCAGAGAGAGAGCGAGACACAGAATCCAAAGCAGGCTCCAGCCTCCGAGCTGTCAGCACAGAGCCCGACATGGGGCTCGAGCTCACAAACCGCGAGATCCTGACGTGAGCCGAAGTCGGACACTTAATCGACTGAGCCACCCAGGCTCCCCGGTGAGATAAATTTTTAAATATATTTTGCTTAATACAGTATATGAAAATTGTCGTTTTTTACAGGAAACCAGTGTAAAAGTTATTAATTTTGCATCCTTTTTGGGTATGAAATCTTTGATGTCTGTTGCATATTTTGCCTCTACAATTCAAACAAGCCCCGTTTCAAGTGTGTGAAAGCCTCACGGGGCTTGGGGCTACCGTAATGGACCACAGACAGGCTTAATGTTCTAGAGCCTTCTCTAATCTCATCACTCATCCAGATCACACCCACTGCATGATCGGGGAGTCTTTGCTTGAATGTATCCAGTGACACTTTCTGCCATAAAAGGCAGTGGACCCGATGGTTGGAAGAAGTTGATGAAGGACATGCTCCCTTATGTAGAGTGGACCTTGTTTCTCTCTGTGGTCCTCGTCCTATCTCCCGGGCTGCACAAGTGTGCATCGTTTTCTTCTTGGAAGTCTCTCGGGCACTTCAGTGTGGCGATTTGCAGTCATTCCTCCCTGCCAGCATCAGTGGCTCAGCTCAGCAAACATTTATCCAGCTCCTGCCGTGTTGGGCTCACTGCCTGGAAGGTTACAACAGACAGAGATGTGCGGCGGCAACTTTCTCCTCTAAGACCCCAAGGAGCATCCCTGTGTCTTAAGAGTTTCGGAGAATCATCGTGCAGAGCTGAGCCCGTGACACGCCTGAGGAGGTGGCCTCTCGGCAGTTCCAGGGGATTGTCTTCGTGGCTCTCGTTGGTTTCCTCCTCCTTGGGGGACAAATCTGGGGTCAAATCTCCCTTGAATTGGGGAGATTGCTCAGAGGATAAAGATACTGATGTAACTAGTTTCAGGGACAAAAAGGAGGTAGGTCTTTTCAACTATGACCACACTAACGTCAGTGACAACAAGATGTTCATCATGCTCTCATGTTCTCTTCAGAGTCTCCCAACGTCCTTTGGGATAGGTGTTCGTTTCTACTTTGTAAGGACCACAGAATTGCAGCTGAGAGAGGGGAGGTGGCTTGCCCAAGGTCACACCTGCACAGGGCGGGGGCTGAGAGCTGAATACTCACCTGTCTGAATCCTAAACCCATATTTGCCTCCCATAGGTCTCCAAGTCACCCACAAGAGAGATTAAATTCTGCATTTCTGCCTGGCCTGGGGCCCCCCCGCCACCTCCTACCACTGAGGAATTTTATCATCTGTAAAAGGGATGTGAAAAGAAAGGAAGGAAGAAAGAAAGAGACTTGCATGGAAGTTCACTTCCGGGACAAAGCGAGGTGGTGGTGTGAAGGATGCTGGGTAAGCGGCGAACCCCACCGGGGATGATGTGCGTGTCACTGATGGTTGTTGCTGGGCTACGTTCCATGAGACCACTAACGTTAGATCATATGCCATCTCCAAACATGGTAATTTTGATATGCTTCAGCCTTAGTTCTCGCTCAGGTTTTTCCCAGCTCGCCATCCATCTGGCACAATATGTTAATCAAGTTTTCCAAACAGATGCTAGAATACGTTGTCGAACGTAAGGATTGGTCTTTGCGTAGTGTGTTAAGAAAAACAAGACAAAAGAAACCACCCCAAACAGGAAGACTGGTGTTTGTCAAAGTGTAGAGTGTGTGGGCACACATTCTGTGGGCGCCAAAGATCATTCCAGGGGCTCATTGGACCCGACGTTAAATAACTGCACATCTTGTGGTGGAAAACTAATCTGTCTCCAGTTCTCTCCCATTCCCCTGCGGGCTCCCAGGCGAGAGTCTCAGCGTGGTGTCCTCGGTCTTTAACTCTTGCCGATCTCCCGTTTAAACCAGAAGGAGCAGGCCTCAGGCTTATCTCATTTTTATGGCTGATTATGGAAAGTCATGCCAGCTTTCTGTTAGTGGGGATAGAAGATCTTATTGGAAAAGTTACTTATTTCATAAGCAAAGCAGTGTGGTTTAAATGAAAGTGTTAAGTCAGTAATTATAGATATTGCCCCGAATGGTGAGGGTGATATGAACCTTGTGATGTTGGGAGACACGGTCCCAACTGAAGGTGTGCGTGTGAGTTGTGTGTTGGAATCACGCAGCCCGTAAGTTTGCTTTTCTAACCATAGAGGGAGTCCCTGTGATGCAGCTGTTTATGAACCAAGGTAAATCATTTTGAACAGCAAACAGCAGTGCAAAATTAAAATCCCTCAGCAATTAAAGGGCAACTCTGTCACCTGTTATGAAACACCCACAGGAATTAATAAAGCAGCAAGGAGGTTATTTTAGAAAGGCGTCAAAACTATACCAACAGCCCCAAACCTAAGTGAATTTTCTCTCCTCTTTGGGGAGGTGGTGGCCAGCCAGATGACCTTCACTTGATTTTATCAAGTTTTGTTTATTTTTGAGAGAGAGAGCGTGAGTTGGGGAGAGGCAGAGAGAGAGGGAGACACAGAATCCGAAGCAGGCTCCAGGCTCTGAGCTGTCAGCACAGAGCCCGATGTGGGGCTCAAACTCACTTGCTGTGAGATCATGACCTGAGCAGAAGTTGTACACTTCACCGACTGAGCCTCCCAGATGCCCCAACCTTCACTTGATTTTATACTAAGCTACTGAGGCCAGCCTTGTCTTTGGCAGCCACATCTAATGAAGACAGTGTGCAGAGAAGAGATAGGTGTCTCGAATCCATTCTTAACTGGAGAATCGGAATTAAATTGGCCGTGCATAGGATGTTTGCTGAAATCTCATAATTGCAGGCAGAAGGGTGGGAAAGGCACTGAGAAATCGATACCGTAAAGCCTTCTTCAAGAGCTGTGCCCCTTTCAAAAAGAGGGGGTCCTTCCATAAGACACAAGGCAGCTAGCCTAGACTTTGACGTAGCATCGATGAATGGAGGTGAAGACAAGGCAGCCTGATCGTTCTTGGGTGCAGAGACTAATAAGACATGACAACTAAGTAAAGTATTTGAGCCTTGATTGGATTCTGGGTTAGTTAAGTAATTAATAGAGAAGAACATTACTGGGTGTATTGGGGAGATTTTCATATGGGCTGCATCTCAGGTACTAATATCGTATGACTTAAATCTCACGGGCGTGCCAACGATGTTACCGCACGGTGGTTGCATTGGAGAATGTATTTGTTCTTAGGAAATATATGCGGAAGTATGTGAGGATGAAATGTCATGATGCCACCAATTATTTTCAAATAGTTCAGCCAAAAAAAAAAAAAAAGAGATAAGCAATGTGGCAAAGTGTTAATGACTGGTAAATCTAGATGAATCTATGTGTTTATGAGCCTCTTATTAAAACTTTTCTGTAGGATGGCAGGTTAAAGAGGTGGGGAAGGTTTTCTGACCGCACTAATGGGCTGTGGGGAGATGGGGTCAGACGCGTCACTCCGTGGTTTTCCTCGCCTCTGTGGGAATGAGAATTGGCAGGTTAAGTGTATCAGTGGAACTCCTTAAAGGTTCTGGTTGCAGTGAATGGTTTCTGGTTAGCACACCTTCTGTGTGAAAAAGGCTCATAGCGAAAGAGATTCTCTTCTGGGCTTCAGAGGCATTAAGAGAGCACGGAAGCTCCCTTGGCGTCGGGATTTTCTTCTCTAGAAAGAAGATCATCTTGACCTTCTGGAACAAGATGATTCTGCTCTCCCTGCCTCAGGTGTCTCAGGCTTATGGCATCTTCTTCTTGTACAAGGGCAGTGATTCTGAGTGTGTAAGCAGGGCTGGTGAATAAACAGCACACCTTGCTTTTGTTCCTACTCCTGAATCCATGCAAGACATCACTAGTCAATTTCAGCACAGTGCTCCAGCCAGTCACTACTAATCAAAACTAGTCCCTTGACATTCTGGACAATTTCGTTCCCCCTGAAAGTTTTCAAAGCAAAGTAAGTATAAATTCAAGTTGCTCTAAACCTGTTACCAATGGTGTCCTGGTCCTTGTGGCCACTCACCCCTCTTCGTAGCCTTCTCTTGCCAACATAATAAAACAGGACATTATCTTGCCTAAAATCACGTTTTAACATTTTGTGGGATGCCAAGAAGCCGGCTTCCACGCCTGGGGACTCCACTGAGCTAACGCGTGACTCTTTTTCCGACACTGGAACTTCTCCTGGTTGATCCACTGGGACCCTTGGTGCCAACACTTAAAAAAAAAAAAGTTCATTGAAGCATATTTTACATATTGTATAATTCGTGCATTTCAAGGGTGTAATTCAGTGATTTTTAAAAAAAATTTTTTAATGTTTATTCATCTTTGAGAGACAGAGAGAGACAGAGCGTGAGTGGGGAAGGGGCAGAGAGAGGGAGACACAGAATCGGAAGCAGGCTCCAGGCTCTGAGCTGTCAGCACAGAGCCTGATGTGGGGCTCGAACCCATGAACTGCAAGATCATGACCTGAGCCGAAGTTGGACGCTCAACCAACTGAGCCACCCAGGCGCCTCTATAATTCAGTGATTTTTTAAAGTGAATTTACCAAGTTGTGGAGCGATTATGCCCATCAACCGAGGTCTTCAGACTCAGACCAGGACTCACATCATTGGCTCCTCTGGTTCGCGGTCTTTGGGTTTGGCCTGGAACCATACCACTGGCTTTCTGGGCCTCCAGCTGGCAGGTGGCAGATCCTGGGACCTGTGGGCTCCAAAATCCTGTGAGCTGGTCCCTCATAATAAACGTCTCTCTCTCTCTCTCTCTATTTACATATATCTATTGGTTCTGTTCCTCGGGGCACCCTGGCTAATACAGAGGTCACACGGGGGGAGTAGTCATTTCCCTTCCATCCCTGTGGGTGCACAGATGTGCTCTGGGGCTCCTTTGTGACCATCACATGGCTGGAGTCTGCAGAAGGGCGTGGGGCTGGCCTGTGCGGCTGCTGGTGTCCATAAAAGGCTTCTTTTGGCTTGTTTTTCTGTGGCTAATCCTGGCTGCAGAATGCACTGGAGACGCCCCAGCAGATGGAGCGGAAGGAGATGGCAGTGGAGACAAATACCTGGAGAAATGCTCCGTGGAAGGGAATTGGGGTCCTTTTATCCACAGCACACACCACGGAATTACAGTATCTTGGAGCTGGAGGAAATGAGGGGTACACGGGGGAAGTTCCACAGATCCATCTGGAACGTTCATTCAGCCCCTCTTGTTTGCTGTGCCATATTGTTTTCTTGCTCTGGAGAGCGGTAACTCCTAGGGCCCAATTTTAATATCCGAGGCTGAATCACCCCTATAGCATCCCTGAAGGATGACCTTCCTTCCTTAACTTGATCACCTCCAAGGACAGGGTGCTCACTGCCTCACGTGGGTCAGGGGAGCCGAGACAAATGTGCTCCTCTGTAACTATTGCCACATGTGGAGATGATGCCTGCATTTTGATAGAACCACGAGGAAAAAAGTATGTGTCTTTTTTGCTCACCTTTTCTAAATGCCAGGTTCCTGTTACAGGTGAGCATACAGATGGCAGGATTTGGATCTATTTCCTCTGGCTGTGTTATTTTTTATTTCATTGGTAGTTTCCGGAAGAATTTTTTTAATTTTGCTGCTGGTCTTGATAGTTTTCACTCTCCTCCTTCCTAGAACACTTTCTTCTCTTGGCTTCGGTGTCCATTCGCTCTCTTGGTTTTCTTCCTGGTCACTGACAGCTAATCTATAATTTCCTTTTCTTCCTCTCCTCTGCCGCAGATGTGGAATCAGACATTTCTCCACTGATCCCTGGTTTCTCCTGGTGGGGAGCAGTCCTCGGAGTCCACAGCTAGGACGCTGGGTTTTTTTCTTAAATTTTTAAAAATTATTTATTTTTGATAAATAATAATAAATTTTAATAATTTATTTTTGAGAGAGAAAGACAGAACATGAGCAGGGAAGGGGCAGAGAAAGAGGGAGTCACAGAATCTGAAGCAGGCTCCAGGCTGTGAGCTGTCAGCACAGAGCCCTACGCGAGGCTCGAACTCAAAAACCGTGAGATCATAACCTTAGCTGAAATCAGTCGCTTACCTGACCCAGCCACCCAGGCGCTGCTAGGGGGCTGTTTTTGAAGATAAAATACATTTTGAGATTATATGGAAACTTTGAATGTCATTTCGGGACTAGCGGGTTTTCACTTAACCCCTGCAATCTTACATCAGTGCCTTATTTCTTTCATACCCAAATTCCTGATTCCTGAGAAAACCAGCTTAATACTCATTCGCTTTATATTATCACACACACAGAATGGTCTCAGGAAAACAATAACAACACTACCGTGGATGATCTGATGCATGCAAACAGAATTTTCTCTCTCTTTCTCTCTCTCTCTTTTTTTTTTTTTTTTTTTTTTTTTGTCCTTCAGGTATATCTTACTAGGGATGTTTGAAAATCACTCGAGGGGCGCCTGGGCGGCTCGGTTGGTTGAACATCCAGCTCCCGATTTCGGGTCACGTCATGTTCCCAGGGTTGTGGGATATGGAGCCCCACTTCACGTTCTACACTGAGTGCTGAGTGTGGAGTCTGCTTAAGATTCTCTCTCTCTCTCTCTCTCTCTGTCTCTCTCTGCCCCTCTCCCCTGCTCACGCTCTCTCTCTCAAATAAAATAGCAATGAAAAAATAGAGTCATTCGAATAGCTTTTTTCCCATGTGGCTACATCGCCAAGTCGACACATGGTTCGGCCCCTTTGTTTCCTTTGCCTTTTTATTTTGAGGAATTAAAACAATTAATTGTAACATTGAAATTAATTCTCTGCTTTTAAAAATGTGTTATTTAAAATAGTACAGTATTTGAAAGTCAAATTGAATCGATTTGTTCAGCGAAATCTAGTTTCTGTCTCTTCTCTCTTCAACTCTTTCCTCCCCCCTTGGTAGGTAGAGTCAATCTTGCTTTTGTTTTATCTTCCCATTAAAAAACATGTGTTCACTTTTCAGCTCTTTCTTAGGTAAATGGCAGCGTAATAGACGCATTTTTCTCCACCTTGCTTTTTCCTTTAATGATACATCATGGCAATCAGTCCGTAGCGGAATGTTGAGACTCTCCGCCTTGCTTTTCTTTTTTTTTTTATAAAGTTTATTTATTTTGAGAGAGAGAGGGAATCCCAATCAGGATCTACACTGTCAGTGCAGAGCCCGATGTGGGGCTCGAACTCACACACCGTGAGATCATGACCTGAGCTGAAATCAAGAGTCGGACACTTAACCAACAAGCCACCCAGGCGCCCCTCTCTGCCTTGCTTTGACGGCCATGTAGTGGATGGGGTTGGGTGAATGTGCAATATTAATGTAACCAGGCTCCTTCTGATGCCCCCAAATAGGTGATTCCCAGTCTTGTGCTCTCATCACTGATGCTGCAGTGAACAGCCTTGGGCACACTTCTTTTTGTCTTTCTACCAGTGTAATTTTGGGGGTAGATTTTTAGGAGTGGGATTTTGAGTCAACGGATAAATGCATATGGACTTCTGCTAGATATCGCCAAATTCCCCTCCACAGGAGATGTGTCCTTTTGCACGTAACACCCGAGAGGGCTGTCCCCCCACAACCTACAACAGTGGATTGTAAAACTTTGGGGATGTCCGCCAGCTGGTTAGGAGCCGAACCCCTGAGCTGGTCTTTGCTCCCACCCGACAATATGCTCTGTCTGCGGCAGCCAGGGAGCTCTCTTTGACAAAACATTTTTTTAACGTTTATTTATTTTGAGAGACAGAGACAGAGCATGCACGGGGGAGGGGGAGGGGCAGAGAGAGAGGGAGACACAGAATCCGAAGGAGGCTCCAGGCTCTGAGCTGTCAGCACAGAGCCCGAAGTGGGGCTTGAACCCAAGAACTGTGAGATCATGACCTGAGCCGAAGTTGGACACTTAACGGACTGAGTCACCCAGGCGCCCCCAGGGAGTTCTCTTTATAAGGTTCATGATACCATGTTACTCCCTTGCCTTGACCCCCGATGGCTTCCAGTTTCAGTATCCAGCCCTCTCATCCAGGCAGTAGAGTCCTACGTGGTCTAGTGTCTTTCTCCTCCTCTGACCTCGTCTTGTTACCCTCTCCCACTGGCACGCTTCCTCCTGGCCATACTGGCCTTCTCTCTCTTCCAGTGAGCACCAAGGTCACTCCTTTCTTAGCGCCTTGGCATGCAGTTTGCTCCCCTTGGGGACAACCTCCCGCTTTTACACACTGTAGCTGCTCCCTGTTCATATACAAGTTCCCATCCTCAAAGAAGCCTTGCCTGACCCACTGTCCTAGGTATCCGTGCAGTCATTCTAAACCACCTCATCCTGTTTTTCTGTTTTGTTTTGTTTTTGTATCGATCGGTTGACTGATTGACTGATTATAAGCTCCTTGAGAGAAGACTCCCACCCTGACTTTTCATCTCGGGATCCCTGGTGCTTCGCACGTAGTAGGTGTTCCATACACGTTAGCTCGATGGATGAATGAATGAGCAGCAAGTTACCTTTGCCTGGGAAATGATCCTCATGCTTATTCCCAATGTCCCCCAGTAGAGGGCGCTGCTTGAAGTCAGGCGGACCCGTTCTGCATCTCTGCTGCGTAGTACCTCATCGCCTGGGCAAACCCAGGTTTTGTGCAGCCTCAGGCTTCTGTGGTCCGAGGGACGATGTCTTTGAGTGAAAGGACAGAATCCCAAATATCAAATTAGGTAGAAGGCTTTGGAAGAGACCCATCTGACAGCCCCTGAAGCTTAAGTCGGGTAACTTCCCGGGAAACCCGTCGGCAGGGCTCATTAAATGTCTGTTGAGTGAGTAAATGAGTCGAGGGTAGATTTTCAATGCCTGATTTTTGCCAGTTTCATTTTTCAGCGGGTAGACGTGCAGAGAGAGCCGTAGCAGGAGGACAGGGTGGCCTGCTTTACTTGATTCTTGCACATAATTAGGATATTTTTTATCTTTCCAATTTAAGGCTGCTTCAGCCTCAGGTTTGTACCCAACAGGGAAGGAAATAATCAGGTATTGTGGCCTTTCGCTGAGGCCACCGTGTGAGGCAGCTGTTATTTTGGCCTTTCTGCTTGCCGTTCTCCTCTCTTTTGTTAACGGTACCTCCATATCCTTTTGGAGAACCTTCCTCGGCCTCTTCAGCAGTGTGGTGTAGGTGGGGAAGAGCCAGGTTCCAGATAAGGGGATACACTCCAGGCATGTCAAGGTAGCGTATTTCCACCCGTAGCTCCAGGATCTTAATTAACACTCACTTCCGTATCCTGTGGGCTGTGTATGTGGCACTACTCTAAGCATTTTATAAATGCACGGCATCTCATTACTTGTTAATCACTACAAGCCTTTGAGGGAAGTACAGTTATTACCCCGATTTTACAGATGGAAAAATAGAGGCACAGAGGGGCTAAGGCTGTTGTCCAAGGTACCCAAGCGGGTCAGGGATGGAGCCAGGATTTGAATGTAGGCAGTGTGGCTCTTGACCACTATGTGGCCTACATGTCGGTTCGTTCAGGCAGAGGGAAGAGGGCCGAGCCAGTCCCAAGGGTCTCGATGCCAAGCCTTCAAAGTATACAGGAGGATTTCTCTTTCCACGGGAGCTTCTGGTTTCACGTGCAAGCTGGAAGCTTCTGGGGCCATCCTGTAGAGCCTGAGAAAGCTGTGTCACCCAGAGGAGGGACAGGCACCCTCTGGCGGAGACCCTGATGCTGCCACAGGTGCCCGTTCTCCGTGCGCATGAAGCTCTACCACTGGGCCTCCCACGCACTTGGACCAAGACGCTCTCTTTATTGCTGAAGAGACTTTGAGATGGGTTTTCCATCTTGTGCCACTTAAAAAAAGTGCATCTTAGTTTCTGACCTCAACGACGTCCCGTAGAAGGACTTAGGAGGCTTTCCCCTTGGGATTCTGGAAAGGAATGATGCCCCCCGACTTTCAGGTACCGTCTTCCTGCAGGCAGTGTGGTATTTGGAGAGTAGGGATGGTCGCGGCAGATGGCACAGGGTTGGATTCCCAGCTGTGCAACCCTGGGCAAGTCACTTAAGCTCTCTGAATCCCAGAACAATGGCACAGTCTGCCTCTATGGGTGGCCGGTGAGGCTTTCCCAAGATAACAGTGCAAGAGCTCGCGGAACAGGATGGGGCTCCATTTCTGGGAGTCCTCTTGTCCTCTCCAGCCTCTTGGGCTCTGTCTGTCCTTACCTGCTCCGTTGATCTTCCAAGCCTCTTGGGCTCTGTCTGTCCTTACCTGCTCCGTTGATCTTCCAGAGAAACAGAACCAGTGTATTTGACATCATTTTCTTTTTTTTAATTTTAAGGAATTGGCTCACACAATGGTGGAGGTTGACAAATCCCAAATCGGAAGGGCAGGCCAGAAGGCTGGAGTTTCAGGTGGAGTTTCTATGTTGCAGGCTCGAGGCAGAATTTCTTCTCTAGGATACCTCCGCTTTGGCTCACAGGGCCTTCAACTGATTATATGAGGCCCACCAATACCATGGAGGGTAATCTTTACCTAACATCAACGTTAATCACACCTACACCGTATCTTCACAGCAGCACCTAGACTAGTGTTTGACCAAAACATCCAGGCACCAGAGTGCCTGGGTGGCTCTGGCACTTAAGCGTGTGACTTGATTTTGGCCCAGGTCGTGATCCCAGGGTCATGGGATCGAGCCCCGAGTCGGGCTCTGTGCAGATGGTGCGGAGCCTGCTTGGGATTCTCTCTCCTCTCTCTCTGCCCCTCCCCTGCTCAGGGCTGCTCATGTGCACGCTCTCTCCCTGTTTATCTCTCTCTCAAAGTAAATAAATAGACATTAAAAAAACATCCAGGTACCATAACTTAGTCAAGCTGATGCACAAAATTAACCATCATATTTGCTAGTACAGTTTCCACGGACCTCAGTTTTCCCATGTATTAACTGGAGAACAGACCCTCCTTGATCTTCATGCTTGTCCTCTATAAAATGGGAATAATGGACCAGGGGAGCCCTGAGGGGTGGGTGAGGGAGAGAGCCCAGGAGCAGGATGAACATGATTTCTGGACAGTGTCCTCGTTGCTATGGGATGGGAGATCCTGAAAGTTGAAGGCTTTTGTTCCCTGAATTCCTGAGTTATTTCAGGGGAGCACGTAACATCAGAGCGTGAAGGTGGCTGTTGGCATGTACCAGAGCTATTTATATGACTTTCCAGATCTTCTACGAAGACAGTTTCAGCTCCAGAAGGTAGAAGCCCCGCCCTCCCGTATAGCAGCAGCTCTGAGCGCATAGACATGCATAGTTGATCTGTCATAATCCTATGGAGAGACCTCCTTCCTTGCTTGGATGCCCACGCTGGAGGGAGAGGGGAGGGAGCAGAGCAAGAGGAGGAGGAGGAGGAGGAGGAGGAGGAGGAGGAAGAGGAGGGTAACAGATGATAACCTCTTTTGTGGGAAAGGACACACACACACACACACACACACACACACACAGTCACATCCATTTGTGAAATGGAGAACAGGGTTTGCATCCTGGTTCTGACATCGCCTCGCGGTTCATGCTTGGGCAGGCAAGTCAAGGGGAGCTCCCTGACCCTCAGTCTCTTTATCTGTGAGTGGGGAGTCGTGGTGAAAAATATCTAGCTTGCAGAGATGTGGTGAGGATGACTCCAGATAAAACATCTGCGGGGCTGTCTCATTTCCTGCTGCCTCTACATGGCCTGGTGGATAATCAACAGATTGGCCTCCGGCTGGATTTGGTCATGTCTACCCTATTGTTGGCTCCCAGGTCCCACCCAGTGCTGCTGCTGGTCAAGTTCAGCTCTCAGCCACACGGGCTCCTGGTGTTTGTGTTTATTTTTAGCAGGGAATGTTATGGTGAAGGAGGGGAAGAGCTATTAATGAACATATTATTCAATAATAGGAGATAATAAGTAGGTACCCTAATTGTATTATGAACCTGTCACTTGAAGTTCGTACCATGATTCAAGCTCAATGTCTGAAGTATTTTTAAGTGGGAGACCAGGTTTTCAAGTACAGGAAAAAAAAAAAAAGAACAATTACCTAAGAGTGGTAAAATTAGAGTCCCTTCATTCCTGGCCTTCGGAAGAGCTTTCTGATTATATACCTTCAGGTTCATCCGGGCCATCGAGGCCGGGGGAATGAGAGTTTGGGAATGGCCTGGTGATGGGAAGCTTCCACAGGATAATTCTCGATGCCTGGAAAAGGCCAGGTGGTGAGCACGAAGGTGTATTTACCTGTATCCCATCCGGTCCTTTCAGGGCCACCCAAACCCTGAGAGGCAGGTGTTCTTGTACCCACTTTTCCGAGCGTGTTCACTGAGGCTCGGAGAGGTGACGTGACTTGTCTGAGGGGTGAGGGCCTGTGCAGGGAGTGGTCCCAAGCATACCTCCAGCCTGCCTGCGAGAGGACCAAATTAGGTGAGAACAGAGGCATCTGATCTACCTGTTGGGTGAAGGGCCATGCCGTGGAAACTTACTGCCTCCTGCTGGTTCTACCTTAATGGCCCGAGGGCACGGCGTGATGTGTTTGTATCTGGGCTGGAGTCCAGTCGCACATCAGTTCTGAGCCCCGATTCTACCTCATCTTGTCCTTCCTGGTCTCCCAGCCTGTTTCCACTGGTCCGGAATGACTGGATTTCCAAAGGGTGTCAGCATCGCCGAAGTCGGGCCTCAGCCTTGGTTCGTAGCTATGCATTCGTGCTTACAGTTACCTGCTATTTATGGCTGAAAGTCTGGCTCTCCAGTTAGGGTAGCGATGTACAATTTCATTTTACGGTAAATGCATTTAAACATTTTAAGAGTGTGTAGATATAAGAGATACTTAAATAGATAGCAGACCTGGCAGATACGCTAACAGCAATATGCAAAGGTTTATTGAGTGCTTACCGTGGGCCAGGCGTGATTCTAGGTGCTATGTATTAGCTCACTTAATCCTCAGGACCTTTGAGCTTGGTTTTTTTTTTTTTTTTTTTTCCAACGTTTTTTATTTATTTTTGGGACAGAGAGAGACAGAGCATGAACGGGGGAGGGGCAGAGAGAGAGGGAGACACAGAATCGGAAACAGGCTCCAGGCTCCGAGCCATCAGCCCAGAGCCTGACGCGGGGCTCGAACTCACGGACCGCGAGATCGTGACCTGGCTGAAGTCGGACGCTTAACCGACTGCGCCATCCAGGCGCCCCATGAGCTTGGTTTTATAATTAGCTGTACTCGCAGTTGAGCGTCGGGTGGCCCCAAGACTTCACTCTGTTGTCAAGGCTGTGTGATGAGTATGTGGTGGAGGCAGGATTTGCACCCGGAGCCCGACTCCAGAGAGTCCATGCTCCTAAGTGGTTATGCGTGTGGGGTATGACTGAGCGATGTTTGGGGCACACTGACGGGGGTTGTGCCTGGGGTGGCCGACTTGACCGGGGTGCCTGAGACTTCCTCCATTTTAAACCCGAAGGTCTCTGTGTCTCTCTCATCCGTTTCGCTTACGCCTTTAAGTCTGCTCCAGACTCTTCCGGGATTGCATCACGGGATCCGCCGGTGCTGTGAGCCAAGCATATGTAACCACCCCAAACATGCCAGGTCTGTATGGATGGCGAGGAGTAAACATGCATATCTCCGAACCACATACATAACATCCAGAAACCCTTGCCTAAAAATAACAGAGTAAAGCGCCTGATTGCTGTGTATGTTACCAACAGTGACACTTGCCTTATTGGTATAAATAACAGAGTGAAAACATCCTATATCTCTATCTATAGCAGAGTAAAAAGTGCCATATCTGGATCTACAGAAATACTAAACCCTGGCACCCTGGCATATATCATGCAGAATAAATAGACCTCACTGGCACTTGGGAAACGACAGCGATGTTAATAATTATAATTCTAGTGATAGCTGTCCAGTTATCAGCATCCACTCTGTTCAGCAAAGAGCTCAGAGTTTTGTGTGCATTATTATTTCTTTTAATGTTTATTTAATTTTGAGAGAGAGAGAGAGCAAGAGAGAGGGCAGGGGAGGGACAGAGAGAGGGAGACAGAGGATCCGAAGCAGGCTCTGTGCTGACACCAGAGAGCCCGATGTGGGACTCGAACCCGCGAACTGTGAGATCATGACCTGACCTCAAGTCAGACGCTTAACTGACTGAACCACCCAGGCACCCCTCTTAAAAAAATTTTTTTTAAGGTTTATTTATTTATTTTGAAAGTGAGAGACAGCGTGAGCAGGGGAGGGGCAGAGACAGGGAGAGAGAGAGAGAGAGAGAGAGAGAGAGAGAGAGAGAGAGATTGAGCATCCCAAGCAGGCTCCACGCCGTCAGCGCGGAGCCCGATTCGGGGCTGGAACCCATAACTGTGAGATCATGACCTGAGCTGAAACCACGAGACGGACACTTACCCGACTGAGCCACCCAGGCGCCCCTGTGTGCATTATCTTAATTAACCCACACAATTATTATTATTATTATTATTATTATTATTATTATTATTACCTCCCTTGTACAGATGAGGAAGCAGAGGCACGGAAAGGTTTTGAAAATCTCCACGCTGCCACAGGTAGGAAGCAGTGAAGCAGACTCACTCAGGCAGCCTTTCTCCAGGGCTGGTGCTCAAACCTCGGGAGAAGACATGGCCCACTGTGTAGATTCTGCAGGTGAAAATGTGCTCCGTGACCCTGCCTCCTTCTGTTTCACGACTGTGGAATGTACCTGAGTGTGGCTATGCCGTCGCTCATATGTCTAGTCTCCCACCGACGGACCTGCGGGTTGTTCCCATGTTTTCCTGTTACAAACAGTCCCGCAGGGTGCACACACATCCCTGTGCCCGTTGCACACCGAGTGTTTGTCTAGGATGGTGTGGCTGACGGAATCAAAAGATGCTCCCAGATTCCCGCCGTCTTGGCTCTTTGGACACGCATCCAGGTGTTGCTGGGAAGGGGCAGCACAGATATCATTGGAGTCCCAAGTCAGTTAAGTTCAGACACGAAGATTATGCGGGTGCCTAACCTGAGCGCATGCGCCCTTTAAAAGCAGCGCGTGTTCCCCAGCGGGGAGCAAAAGAGGAAGCAAGAAAATGGGAAGCGCGGAAGGAAGGGTCCGCCGTGCTGGTATGAAGATGTAGGGTCTACGTGGGGAGGAAAGTGAGGCTTCTAGAAGCTGAGAGGCCCCACAGAGGACGGCCAGCGAGGATTTGGGGACCGCATTCTGCCAATACCAGGAGTAGGTATAGAAGAGGACGCTGAGTTCGGGATGAGAACGCAGTGGTGGGCAGTCGCCTTGACTTCAGTCTGAGCGGGGACTCCAGCCGCAGCAGGCTGGAGTTCTCACCTGTGTAAGCGCGAGCTGACACCTGGGTGTCGTCTTAAGTTGGTAATCTGTTAGGCAGCGATGGAAAACGAGTACAGGTCGTTTCTTAACAGCGAAGTCAAAGGTTGCCTCCATCTGAACTCTTGACTCCTGGGACACCTGGGTGGCTCACTCAGTTTAGCCTCTGACTCTGGTTTCAGCTCATGAACCGAAGGTTTGTGAGTTCAGGCCTCACGTCGGGCTCTGTGCGGACGGTGCAGAGCCTGCTTAGGATTCTCTCTCTCCTCTCTCTGCCTCTCCCTCTCGTGAAAACAAATAAATAAGCTTAAAAAAATCATCCTGATTCTTTCAACAAATACGTATTGCCCATCTGGGGTGGGCCCCCTGCAGGCTTTGGGGACACAGCAGGGAACAGGTAAGTCAGGAAGTCCCTGCCTTCTTGGTGCTGACATTCTGTGCAGGTGTGTGTTGGGGGAAGCAGACAAAAACAAAGGAATACATAAAACATATGTATATCTGGTGATCTGTGGATGCTGTGGAAAAAGGAGCAGGGAGGAGGGACTGGGTGGGGGGAGTGTGTGTATAAGTGTGTGGGAATTGAAATATGGCTCAGGATATGTGTGACCTGTGACTAAAGACTTAAAGGACATGAGCCATGTAGGAAACTGGGAAAGACCATTCTAGGCAGAGGCAATAGCAAGTGCAAAGGCCCTGAGGCAGGGGCATTCCTGGTGATGTTGAGGAGATTTTAGGGCAGAGTGGGAGAGCAGTTGAAATTGAGGTCAGGAAGGTAATGACATCCAGATCTGCCCTGTTCCCCAAATGGCCGTATCAGTCACACTCACACTCCCCTCTGCCACGTTTGAGGGAACTTCACTTTCCACCCTTCCACTCTTGCCAGTTCCTGGTAAGATCAAATGCAACATGTTTTATCAACTGGATGGATGATAATGGTGCCTCCTCCTCCTACTTTGCATCTGTGGGTCTGTAGTGAGGTTGGGAATCTTTCCTGACCTCTATTAGTCATGTGTACCCTTTTTCCTCCGTGGGGTCTACCCCCAGTATGTGCACCTGTGCCTGTTACAAAGAAGGAAGCATGTTGTTTCTGTGCGTATCTCATAGGGCACGGGGCACAGAGAGGCTGTCCCCGGGCTGTCCAGTCCAGCACTTGTGGACCGCCCCCCTCCCGGCATCCATGCTCTGGCTGTAAATTCCCTTCTTCCGTCTCGCACTGAAGAAACGTGATCAGAATGCAGTGAGTGAGGCTGATGTTTCACAGGAATAACCTTGAATCTCTACTTGCACATATATTTGCAAGATTCACGCTTTATTATTAGCAACAGATTACTTGGTAATACACCTCGCGGCTGGTTGCAACATACCATCCCTTGGTTGAAAATCGCTGGCAGAGCATGGGCAGTGTGTGTGAGTGTGTGTGTGTGTGTGTATGTGTATGTGTGTGTGCGCGTGTGAATGAGTTAGAGCAGACTGGCATTGACTTCTCCCCCAGAGCCACGAGGTCACTCTTCCAATTTCCAGCTATTTCTACCTGCCTCATTAGCCTGTATCAGGACGCTGGGTGGTGTTGGAAGTCAAGTCTCTGAGAAGCTAGTGTAGGTGTCCTCGGGGCCTTCCCTTCGCAATCAGCGGGGACCCTTCCCGGGAAGTCTTCCCCGAGAACTCTCCAAGAAGACCTTTGCCGGCTGCTGAGTACCTTGGGACCCCGGTTGTGGCCATGTGAAGACAGAGACAGAGGTCAGGGTTAACTCCTTACAAGCCAAGGGGCTTCAGGATGGCCAGCACGACACTGGGAGCTGGGAGAGAAGCCTGGAACAGATTCCTCCTCCCAGCCCTCAGAAGGACCAGACCCTGCCAACGCCTCGATCTTAGACTTCTGGACTCCAGATTGTGAGACAATACATTTCTGCTGTTCAAATCATCCAGCTGGTGGTGCTCTGTTACGATGGCCCCAGGAGACTGATACACAGAGGAATGCAAGTAGTTTGGAAGGGTGAAGTGCAGAGTTTGGGAGGGGGCATCTCATGGACGTAAAGAAAGAGGCAAGGGTCCTGCATGAGATTTAAAACATCAACTACGGATCACAGGAAGGGGAATTACGGAGTCAGGGCAAGTTGCAGTAGAAAGTCAAAGGCTTTAGGGTCAAACTTCCATTCAAATCCCGATTCTCCTGTGTGATCTTAGGCTGGTTACTTAACTTCTCTGAGCCTGTGAGCACCCATATTTCCTAAAAGCACTATGCAATAAATCGGTAATTTATTCCCAAGGCCCATTTTATAACATAAAATGCTATAACTGATTGGGAACATAAAATACAGTGGAACTCCATTATATGTTTTTAGAGATGTTTGTTGAGAATGTAAAGAAAGGCACTTGCTATAAAGCTACAAGGTGATTGTTTCCTTTGGGGCATCTTTTCTTCCCTGGCCAGGACTGCCTGAGGCATTAAAAACAGGAATCTGAAGCCAAATGGACTGACAACAGTGCCTTCTTTTCCTGGTGACTCACCCTGCAGGCCAGCAAAGTCCTTCTGCGTTCTGTCTACCTTGTCCTTGGAACCACCCTCAAAGTTAGGGTCACCTATGTGGAACGGATCAATGTCATTTTGACATATGTGGATGTTTTTGAATGCCAGAAAAGTTTTTGAATGATGAGTGCCGGGTGGCATGGTTTCCATGGTGATGTGAGAAGCCCATGCCAGTGCTGCAGGTGCTGGGAGGCGGGTTTTAAATACGCTGTTTGGCCTTTTCTTTTCTTTTCTTTTTTCTCTTTTCTCTCCTCTCCTCTCCTCTCCTCTCCTCTCCTCTCCTCTCCTCTCCTCTCCTCTCCTCTCCTCTTCATTTCCCCTTTCTTTTTTCTTTTTAACTCAGGAGACTTCTTTGCAGGGAGAATGGTCCCCAAAGTGTCATCATTCCAAGTGATGTGAGTTGAGAGTTCTTTTGTCCTCAGCAGCTTACGTAGAGAGTCCTATATGTGTGCCTCTGGGTCCCCTATGTACACATATTATAAATGCAAGTGAGTGTATGTGTGTCCATGGGCCTCTGAGTATATGGGGTTGTGTGTTTGCACAGGTGTGCCCAGATGCCTCTGTGCAGGTGTTTATGTGTGTATGTGTCTGTGTGTGCAGAGGTCTATGTGGGTCTGTATGCATGGGTTTATTGCACGCAGTTATCTGTATGCATGTATTTGTGTGTGCATGTGTGTGTCAGGTATGTGTCTCTGTGTGTATGTATATGTGTACGTGTATATACGTGTTTGTATGTGTCTCTGTGTGTCTGTGTGTGTGCACCTGTGTGCACACTGTTATTCCTCACTCCCACACCCAAGGCAGACGTCCCTGGTCAATTTTATCCAGCCCCATGCCCCACGCTTTCTCCCGGCGCTAGCATGAATCCGGGTCGACCACGAGAGGAAGCCGATGTGCCTTTGCAGGTCTCTAGTGACAAGATCAAGCTGCTCAGACTGACATCTCATCCTCTCAGAGCCCATCTCTTCATTTCCTGCGAGAAAACTTTCTGTCTCAGGCAATTCCCTGAGCTCTAAAAATGCTCATTCCTCGCTGGGCTTTTGAAGTTTTCTTCTCCGCTGACAGGGGAGTTGTTAAGCATGTGGTTTCTGCAGTCATCCTCCATGGGTTTAATTCCTGCTCTGCTACCTCTGAGTTGGGCAGCTCTGAGTAAATCGTTCAGCTCGGGACCTGCACCTTCCTTATCTCCAATTTGCAGATGCTTATAATGACATCTGCTTCACAGGGGGTGATATGAGGGCAAAACGGGACCAGCCAAGTCAGGTCCCCAGCACAGAGTAAGCCCTACGTGGGGGGTGTGTGCTAAAGTGGCACTGACCCTTTGCTGTGTGCTGGCATTTCACGGGGCTGCCGTGCGGTCATTCCCCGGGGGAGGTCACCTTCACCTGTGTTCTGGAGCTGTGCTATAGGGGGCTCAGGGTGGGAGGGGGCTCACCGGGTGGGAGGGGGCTCCCCCTGGAGTTGTGCCCCTGGTAAGTCTGTTTGCATGGACCTCCAGCCACGTGAGGGGACCAAACCTTGCCTTATCCGGGAGACTGCGTGCTCCTGAGGGCAGGGGTTGGACCCGAGTCACCACTGTTTGCCTGGCCCCTGGCCCAGCGCCTAGGACACACTCCGGGTGCTCAGCCACTGTGCACAGAATGGACGGGGAGCAGGGAAGGGCTGAGACACCCCCGATCTTTCTCTTGCAGGGTTGGGGCCCGCCTTGAGGGTCAGTGACCAGGTAAAAAATTAAAGGTCAGGGGCGCCTGGGTGGCTTGGTCGGTCGGGCGTCCGACTTCGGCTCAGGTCACGATCTCGCGGTCCGTGAGTTCGAGCCCCGCGTCGGGCTCTGTGCTGACAGTTCGGAGCCTGGAGCCTGTTTCGGATTCTGTGTCTCCCTCTCTCTGACCTTCCTCCGTTCATGCTCTGTCTCTCTCTCAAAAATGAATAAACATTAAAAAAAAAAAATTAAAGGTCATATGCAAGACTGATGTGCTAAAATGGAAATAAAAGCCGAGCAGGGGGTGCCCGTTCGGTTGGTTGATTTCGGCTCAGGTCATGATCTTGCAGTTGGTGCGATCAAGCCCCACGTCGGGCTCTGTGCTGACAGCATGGAGCCTGCTTGGGATTCTCTGTCTCTCACTGTCTCTCTGCCCCTCCCCCTCCTCTCAAAAATAAATAAACATAAAAAAAGTTGAACAGAAAACTTCCCTGCCCCCTCTGTCTGTCCAGGGGGGCTCTGAACAGCCAAGCCCCTGACCAGGGGCCTCCTCCAGTGCCGGCCGTGGCCAGCCACACGAAGGCAGCTTCAGCACCGCTGCTGTTTTGGGCTGAACGGTTCTCTGCTGCGGGGCTCAGCAGCACCCTGGTCTCTGCCCACCGGATGCCCGGAGCACCCCCCACGCCAGCTGTGATGACCAGAAAAGGTCTCCAGACATTTCAGATTATCCCTGGAAGACGGTATGACCCCAGTTAAGAACCACTGGGTCACAACTCCAGTGACGAGCTGTGATCATGGGTCCCTCTGGGCCATAGCCACCTGTCAATAAGCCTGCCATTCTGCCTACCTACTAAACCAATGTAGGATTTTTGAGGCTTGGCATGGGGGTTGCAGAGATTCCTCTAATGCCCTGTCCAGAATCTTAGGCACGAACTTGGACCTTTGAGGACAAGGACAAAGGCTATGAGCTGTCGGCTAACGTAACGTGCCCTCTGTGTTATCAGGTGAGTAGAGACTGGGTTGCATAGGGAAGGGGAGGGGGGGCCGGGAAGTCTCTGGGATTTGGGAGACTGGAATCTGGTGAAGCCTCCCTCGTTTGGGGGTTAGGCTGACGCTCAGGGCATTGGCTTGTCGTGTGGACAACAACCTCTGTCTTCCCTTCTCCCCTCCCTTACCTGATTAATTCAGCTCTGCAGGCCCGCCTCGGATCAGATGCTCCCAAAGGCTTCTCTGACACCCGTCTCTCAAGCTGGGCTAGGGTCCGTCGGTGGGTTCCCCCCCCTTCCCCCGCCCCCATGCTTACTCCGTCACAGCCCTTTAACGCAGCACGTTCTACTTGGCAACGTGGCACAGCCTCTGATGCCTTGTCCGCTTTTGTACCCCCAGGGTCTAGCAAGAGGCCCTGACACAGAGGTGGCCATCTCTTCACTCCCTGTGGTTTGCTCATCGCCTTCCGGGGGCTAAGTCCCCAGCCAGACACAATGACGATCAGACAGGACTGTATCTACCTGGGGAGGCAGACGTACAGTTCTATCACGCCCGGCCATGGAAAGGGCCACACAGGGTGTCAGTGTGTGACAGAACGGGGACATCTAGTCCGGTGGCCAGGGTTCGGCTGTGTGGCCTGTAGGGTGACCAGTCATGTCGGTTCACCCAGAACTGAGGGATTTCTTGGGACACACAGCATCAAGGTTAAAACAGGCAAAGTCCTGGGCAAATTGGGATGATGGTGACTCTAGTGCTGGCCCCTGCCTGGGAGGTTTACCGTCTCGTATGCAGTTTAATCCTCGGAGGAAACCTCCAGGTCAGCACCAGAATCAAATCCCATTTGACAGGTGAGAACCAGGCCACAAAGGTGAGTAAGGGGCAGGGCTGGGATCGGAACCCCAGAAACTAGGGGCTGGACTGACTTGCTGTATGGATTCCTGGGAAGTAAACAGAGACAATGCCCATTGTAGGGGCTCCTTCTCATGCTGAGTTTATTTCCATCTATCTCCTGGAATCCGTAGAAGAACCTGAGGGTCTGGGTGGCCCCCAGGTCAGGGAATGGAACCACTGGCTCAAAGGATGTCAGGTTTTATTTCTGGATGCTCACTCAGCCTTCAGAAGCATGAATATCATGCCTGTTTTACCATAGAGGAAACTGAGACCCAGAGAGGTTAATTGACTTGCTCAGGTTCACACAATGAGTTGGCAGCAAAGTGTGGATAAATTCAGGACTTTCAGCTCTTTGACCCATTGTTTTGTTTGGGTTCTGGGTTAACACAGAGACTCTGGAATTCAAATAATGGTTCTGCTAGTTACCTGCTCTATGACCCTGGCTAAGCCGTTGCACTTTTCCAAGCCTTGATCTTTCCAGCTATAAAATGGGTGCAGTTCTCTGCTTCCTCTTCGGGTCTGAGATGCTCCACGTAAAGAAAGCTCTTGATAGCACATGGCAAAGCTCCCAGGACGCAGTAGCTGCTGCCTCGAAAACCCCCAAATACATTTTCCTTTGTAGGGCCGGGTGCAGAGGCTGGAACCCAAGGGATCCATAATCTCACACCCTCATGGGCCAGGACCACCCTCCAGGTTCTAGGTTCCCAGAAGCTGCCCAACTTCCTGGGAACCACGCATCCCTCCTCCCTCCCGGGAGCCCAAATTCCAAGACATGCAGCTAAAATTGGCCCTCGAACAGCTTTTGCAGAGCACGTCGCAGCTTTTTTTGGGTCTAGAGAGCCGGTTTCCATGATGAAAGTGGCACAGAAGGAGAGACCCAGCTAAAAACAGCCTCCGCCCAGACTGGTGTTCGCAGGATGCTGCCTCCCCTGCCGCTCCGGGGTTTGGACGCTTCGCTTCCGCAGCAGCCGCCCCCCGCCGCCACTAGGTGGCAGCATCGCCGCGCGCGGCGGGGTCCGCGCTCCGGGGTCGCTGTTGCCGAGAGCCGCTTCTGAAGATGATGCCCATAACATCCGCAGCGGTCGCAAAATTCCCCACTAAGTTATTCCCCTTTTATTTGGGGGGGCATTTATGTGCATTGCAGGAGCGCTACGCAGGTGTCTCTTCTCAGGGCTGTCGTGATGCCACTGAGCACCGTTCGAGATGTGCGTGAGCGCCCTGGTGTCCCCGCGGCCCACTCCGGCTCGGCAGGTTCGTTTCATGCCTTGGGTCCAACGTCACGGCAGAAGTTTGGAATTTTCCAGGAGAGGTGGCCTAGTCTGGGGCGGGCTGGGCTCCTGCTATAGGGGGTCAGTTGCTTCCCTCTGTGGGCGGGGAGGGAGTTTTGGCTCAGGAGCCGGCCTGCCTTGTTCTTGGGTAACCAAATCGTGTGGGGAGTGGGGCACTTGTGGGACCCACCTCCTGGGCCACAGCGAGGAGTAAACGAGTCACCAGGTGGACAGAACAGTGCCTGTCACATCTCAGGGGACTCCAATGTGAGCTACTTTTCAGATTCGCTCAGTGTCCCCAGGCTCCGGTATAGTGCTCCCCCCACCCCCAAATAGTAACCCAATAGGCCTCACTGCCCGTTAGGGAGACAAGAGCGGGAGGTGGGGTTCTCCAAGGCCTCGCTTCTCAAAGCCTCGTCCTGGACCAGCGGCAGGCGCCCCGGGTGCGCCTGTTGGAATCGCAGGGGCTTGGCCCCCCGTTCGCCCCACCAAGCCAGTCTCTTCCTTAGCAGCATCGCCAGGGGTCCGCGGGCACTCAAGTTGGAGGAGCGCTGCTCTGGGGCTCCTTCCGCCCCCAGTCCTGGGTCAGTTCTGTCTCCCAGATTCACATCCTTCAGAACAGCAACCCTAGGGCTAACCCTGCACATGAGCCTTTTCTCCTGCTTTTCCAGACCGTCTTCTCCAGGTGCCCCGGCACTCAGGTACGACAGGGGTTCCAGCTGTGACGCACACTCTTCCCTGAGCTCCCAGTCCCGGCTCCCCACCCGCCCGCAGGTGCTGCTGGCTTCCCTGCACCTGGCTGGCCATGGCATCCATCACTCCAGTGACCCTGGGTCCAGGAACGGACTTTGTCTGTGAGTCCCCCCTCCCCCCCCCCACCTCGGGGCCCCATGGATCCCACAGCCAGAGAGTCTCCCAGGAAGCAGGCCTCCTGTGAAACCTCTTACTCTGTCGTCCAGCTCTCTCGGGAACCACCCCCACATCCACCTGGCCCCTGCCCGGCTCCCGATGTCCCCAGACGAGCTCCTGCCACGTCAGTCTCCCCAGGCTGGCCTCTGAGCCTTCCGCTGTGCTGGCCATGCCTGGCACCAGCTTGCCACTCCTGTTTCAAGGTCTGCTCCCCTGTGCTCGGTGGGGGAAGGCCTCCTATGGCCTGCGAATGACGACCTCCGATTCGCCCTTGTGCCTCCTCCTGGCTCCGGGTCAGGGGCCGTGTGCCACGGCCACACACAGCCCACAGCCTGTTTGTTTACGGATCGTCGGTGGAGGCCTCCACATTACGGGGGCAGAGCGAGAGACCACAGGGTCCCCCAAAGCCTAAACTATTTACTGTCTGGCCCTTTCGTGCTCCAGCCTTTGATATCCCCGGAGCCCTTGCCCATTTCTGCCCGCAGTGACCCTGTCCACCTCGGAAGGTCCGGCCCCAAAGCCGCTGCACTTGGCACTCCTCAGACAGCATTTATGGAGAGCCTGCCGTGTGCCTGGCGTGTCATGTGCTGGACGGTGTCCTCGCCCTGAGGGAGCTCTCGGGACACCGAGCCAGGAAACAGCTCAAGGCCTCTTGTTTTATTATCGTGTTTTGATGGCCTGAGGCCGGGTGCCTGCCTGATACTGTAGCACTTGACCCAGTGAGGGCCACACAGTGAGGGTCACTCAGGGTCACAGAGGTGGGGCCACACAGTGAGGGTCACACAGGGCTGGGCACACACTCTGGGTCCTTGTAGTCCATCTGAATAAACAAACGCATCTCTCTACTCCCCTGGGTCTGTTCCTGCGTCGTCACCCTGGGGTCTGGACTCCCATCTCCCCCATGATTCCAGCTGCTTCTGGAATCCTCTTTCAGGCCAGGTACTACTTGTCAGTATGTCTCAAACTCTGACGCATAGCACAATCACCCAGGGATCCTGTCGGAATGTGGACGCGGATCGCTGGGGCTGGGATGCGCCCCGCGCCTCTGCATTGCCAGCGTGCTCCCTGCTGGTGCTCCTCCGACCGCCCACGCCTTGAGCAGCAAGGGTTTCACCCTGGAATCGCTTGGGGGCTCATGTCCAGGCCCTAGCCCAGGCCAGCTGAATCATGCAGGGGGGTGGGGTGGTGAGGCGGCTGCAGCGTCTGGGGCTACTTCAGGGTGCAGCCACCGCTGAGAACCGTGAAGCTGCTTTGCAATCTCCTCCCCTCAGCAGCTGTCCTCAGTGTTCTCAGAGTAGCTGCATCGGCACCACCTGGGAACACGTGGAAATTCAGGGGCTCGTTTTCTACTCCAGAGCTCCCGAATCAGACACGCTGGGAGCTGGGCACTTTCCGGCACAGAACCACCAGGGTCCCGGAAATGCCTGACCTTGGCTCCACGCATCCGTTGCTAACTGCTCTTCCTGCTTCTGGCCACGCCCATCGAACTCATTCTTTATCCCCCAGGGACAGTATGGTTGCAGAAATGTCAGTTTGTCTAGATGACTCCTCTGCTTAAAACATTCCAAGACTTTGGGGCGTCTGGGGGCTCAGTCGGTTAAGCGTCTGACTCTTGGTTTCAGCTCATGTCACAATCTCAGGGTTTCAGGAGTTCGAGCCCCACATTGGACTCTTTGCTGACGATGCAGAGCCTGCTTGGGATTCTCTCTCCCTCTCTTTCTGCCCTTCCCTTGCTTGTACTCTCTCTCTCTCTCTCTCAAAATAAATAAGTAAACATTAAAAAAACCACACAAACACCAAACATTCCAAGGCTCCCCGTTGCCCTCAAGCCTGCCACAGAACTTAAAGGCTCTTTGAGGCCTGAACTTTCCCGGCCCCCCTCCCACAACATTCTGTGCCCCCTGCCCCTAGCCCAGGAACGTGGAACCACAGGTGGTCCCCAAAGTCAGAATGCTTTTTCTCTCTCACATCTGGCTGTTAAATGTGCCTGATCTCAAAGGATAAAAGAAAAAAGGGAGTCCTTGTTGCACAGGTGTTCTGTTCTGCTGACCAAGGCAGAGACTGATCTGAAAAGTTTTCTGAACTGCCCTGCGTTCACTAGAAAGTCCACTTCTGGAGAGCTTCCTATGACGTTGTTACTGGAAAGTGTTTTTGGGGAAAAACTCTGGCTCACATGGCCCTTCAAGCTGTTAGCAGATGTTTTGGGAGAACGTGTGTAGGGAAAAGCCATCCACACAATTTTATACCCTCTACCACCCATTAACTTCAGATGTTTGAAACCCTGTCTGTTCACTGGAATCACCCCAGAGCTTAGGAAAATGCCGATATCTGAGTCCTGTGCCCAACGATTCTGTTTTGGTCGGTTTTGATGGAAAGCCTGGGCACTGTTTTTTTTTCAAAAATTTTTTTAATTTGAGAGAGAGAGAGAGAGAGAGAGAAAGAGCAAGCGGGGGGGGGGGGGGAGAGAGAGAGAGAGAGAGAGAGAGAGAGAGAGAGAGAGAAAACCTTAAGCACACTCCACACTCAGTGCAGAGCCCGAAATGGGGCTCAATCCACAACCCTGGGATCATGCCCTGAGCCTAAATCAAGAGTTGGATGCTCAATTGACTGAGCCACCCAGGCATCCATGGCATTGGGGTTTTTATTTTATTTTATTTTAATTTTATTTTTTAATTTACATCCAAGTTAGTTAGCATATAGCGCAACAATGATTTCAGGGGTAGATTCCTTAATGCCCTTACCTATTTAGCCCATCCCTCTGCCACAACCCCTTCAGTAACCCTCTGTTTGTTCTCCATATTTAAGAGTCTCTTCTCTTTTGTCCCCCTCCCTGTTTTTATATTATTTTTGCTTCCTTCCCTTGTGTTCATCTGTTCTGTGTCTTAAAGTCTTCATATGAGTGAAGTCATATATTTGTCTTTCTCTGACTAATTTCGCTTAGCATAATACCCTCTGGTTCCATCCACGTAGTGGCAAATGGCAAGATTTTGTTCTTTTTGATTGCCAAGTCATACTCCATTGTATAGATATACCACATCTTCTTTATCCATTCATCCATCGATGGACATTTGGGCTCTTCCATACTTTGGCTATTGTTGATAGTGCTGCTGTAAACATTGGGGTGCATGTGTCCCTCCGAAACAGCACACCTGTATCCCATGGATAAATGCCTAGTAGTGCCATTGCTGGGTCATAGGGTAGTTCTATTTTTAGCGTTTTGAGGAACCTCCATGCTGTTTTCCAGAGTGACTACACCAGTTTGCATTCCCACCAGCAGTGCAAAAGACATCCTCTGTCTCTGCATCCTTGCCAACATCTGTTGTTGCCTGAGTTGTTAATGTGAGCCATTCTGACAGGTGTGAGGTGGTATCTCATTGTGGTTTTGATTTGCATTTCCCAGATGATGAGTGAAGTTGAGCATTTTTTCATGTGTCGGTTGGCCATGTGGATGTCTTCTTTGGAGAAGTGTCTATTCATGTCTTTTGCCCATTTCTTCACTGGATTATTTGTTTTTTGGGTGTTGAGTTTGATAAATTCTTTGTAGATTTTGGATACTAACCCTTTATCTGATATGTCGTTTGCAAATATCTTCTCCCATTCTGTTGGTTGACTTTTAGTTTTGCTGATTGTTTCCTTTGCTGTGCAGAACTTTTTATTTTGATGAGGTCCCAACAGTTCATTTTTGCTTTTGTTTCCCTTGCCTCTGGAGACGTGTTGAGTAAGAAGTTGCTGCGGCCAAGGTCAAAGAGGTTTTTGCCTGCTTCTCCTCAAGGATTTTGATGGCTTCCTGTCTTACATTTAGGCCTTTCATCCATTTTGAGTTTATTTTTGTGTAAATCTCACTTGGTCATGGTGGATAATTTTTCTAATGTATTGTTGGATCTGGTTGGCTAATATCTTGTTGAGGATTTTTGTGTCCATGTTCATCAGGGAAATTGGTCTCTAGTTCTCCTTTTTAGTGGGATCTTTGTCTGGTTTTGGAATCAAGGTAATGCTTGCTTCATAGAAAGAGTCTTTCTATTTTTTGGAACAGCTTCAAGAAAATAGGTGTTAACTCTTCCGTAAATGTTTAGTAGAATTCCCCTGGAAAGCCATCTGGCCCCGGACTCTTGTTTTTTGGGAGATTTGTGATTACTAATTTGATTTCTTTACTGGTTATGGATCTGTTCAAATTTTCTATTTCTTCCTGTTTCAGTTTTGGTAGTGTGTATGTTTCTAGGAATTTGTCCATTTCTTCCAGATTGCCCATTTTATTGGCATATAGTGGCTCATAATATTCTCTTATTATCATTTTTATTTTTTTTTTGTTGGTTGTGATCTCTCCTCCTTTCTTGATTTTATTCATTTGGGTTATTTCCTTTTTCTTTTTGGTCAAACTGGCTAGTGGTTTGTCCATTTTGTTAATTCTTTCAAAGAACCAACTTCTGGTTTCATTGATCTATTCTACTGATTTTTTGGTTTTGATGGCATTAATTTATGCTCTATTCTTTCTTATTTCCTGTCTTCTGCTGGTTTGGGGTTTTATTTGCTGTTCTTTATCCAGCTCTTTAAGGTGTAAGGTTAGGTTGTGTATCTGAGTCCTTTCTTCCTTTTTTAGGAAGGCCTGGATTGCTATATAGTTTCCTCTTATGACCGCCTTTGCTGCGTCCCAGAGGTTTTGGATTGTGATGTTACCATTTTCATTGGCTTTCATGTACTTTTTAATTTCCTCTTTAACTTCTTGGTTAGCCCATTCATTCTTTGGTAATATGTTCTTTAGTCTCCAAGTATTTGTTACCTTTCCAAATTTTTTCTTGTGGTTGATTTTGTGTTTCTAGTGTTGTGGTCTGAAAATATGCCCGGTATGATCTTGATCTTTTTGTACTTGTTGAGGGATGATTTGTGTCCGAATACGTGATCTATTCTGGAGAATGTTCCATGTGCACTGGAGAACAATGTATATTCTGCTGCTTTAGGATGAAATATTCTGAATATATCTGTTAAGTCCATCTGGTCCAGTGTGTCATTCAAAGCCATTGTTTCCTTGTTGATTTTCTGATTAGATGATCTTTCCATTGCTGTAAGTGGGGTGTTGGAAGTCCCCTACTGTTATGGTATTATTATCAATGAATTTCTTTATATTTGTGATTAATTGATTTATATATTTGGGTGCTCTCACATTTGGAGCATAAATGTTTACAATTGTTAGGTCTTCTTAGTGGGTAGACCCCTTAATTATGATATAATGCCCTTCTTCATCTCTTGTTAGTCTTTAAAGTTTAGATTGCCTATATAAGTATGGATAGTCTGACTTTCTTTTGTTGACCACTAGCACGATAGATGGTTCTCCGTCCCCTTACTTTCTTTTTAAAAAAATTTTTTTAAATCTTTATTTATTTTTTTGAGACAGAGAGAGACAGAGCATGAATGGGGGAGGGTCCAAGAGAGAGGGAGACGCAGAATCCAAAACAGGCTCCAGGCTCTGAGCTGTCGGCACAGAGCCTGACGCAGGGCTTGAACTCACAGACTGTGAGATCATGACCTGAACCAAAGTCAGACGCTCAACCAACTGAGCCACCCAGGTGCCCCTACATCTCCTTACTTTCAATCTGAAAGTCTTTAGGTTTAAAGTGCGTCTGTTGTAAACAGCATATAGATGGGTCTTTTCTTGTCCATTCTGTTACCCTATGTCTTTTGATTGGAGCATTTAGTCCATTGATGTTTAGAGTGAGTACTGAAAGACGTGAATTTATTGCCATTATGTTGCTTGTAGAGTTGGAGTTTCTGGTGGTGTTCTCTTGTTCTTGCTAGTCTTTGTTGCTTTTGGTATTTATGTATTTATTTATGTATTTATATATTTATGTATTTATGTATGTATTTATTTATTTAATCTTTTCTCCCCTCTCAGAGAGTCCCTCTTAAATTTTCTTGCAGGGCTGGTTTAGTGGTCACAAACTCCTTTAATTTTCGTTTGTCTGGGAAACTTTTAATCTCTCCTTCTATTTTGAATGATAGCCTTGCTGGATAAAGAATTCTTGGCTGCATATTTTTCCAATTCAGCACATTGAATATATCTTGCAACTCCTTTCTGGCCTGCCAAGTTTCTGTGGATAGGTCTGTTGCAAACCTGATCTGTCTTCCCTTGTAGGTTTGGGACTTTTTTTCCCCTTTCTGCTTTCATGATTCTCTCCTTGCCTGAGTATTTTGTGAATTTGACTATGATATGCCTTGTTGATGGTTGGCTTTTGTTGAATCTAATAGGTGTCCTCTGTGCTTCCTGGATTTTGAGGTCTGTGTCTTTCTCCAGGTTAGAAAAGTTTTCTGCTATGATTTGCTCACATAACCCTTCTACCCCTATTTCTCTCTCTTCCTCTTCTGGGACCCCTATGATTCTGATGTTGTTCCTTTTTAATGAGTCACAGATTTCCCTAATTCTTAAATTGTGCTCTTTTGCCTTAGTCTCCCTCTTTTTTTCTGCTTCAATATTCTCCATAATTTTGTTCTCTATATTGCTGTTCTACCTCATCCATCCTTGCCACCGTGGCATCTATTTGAGATTGCATCTCAGTTATAGCATTTTTTATTTCATTCTGACTAGCTTTTACTTCTTTTATCTCCACAAAAAGGGATTCTACTCTATTTTCAACTCCAGCTAGTATTCTTATTATCGTGACTCTAAATTCTGGTTCAGACATCTTGCTTGTATCTGTGTTAGTTAATTCCCTGGCTGTCGTTTCTTCCTGCTCTTTCTTTTGGTGTGAATTCTTTCATTTCATCATTTTGAAGGGAGAAAAGAAATTAATGAGGTAAAAAAATTGAAATTAAAAAAATTAAAAAATTAAAATTAAAAAATTAAAAACAACACACACACACACACACACAAATCAAATAAATTATGGTAGATCCTAGGGATGTTTTGGTCTGGGTGTTGAAAGGGGCCTGATAGATTAGAGAAAAAAGGGGAAATAAAAAAAAAGGAACTTGTTTGAAAATTTGAAAAAATGAATACAGTGAAATAGAATAAAATGAAACGATGGAAGTCAAATAGAATTTGAAAAAATTACACAAAAGTAAAAAAATTTAGAAAAAAATTAAAAATATTTTTAATAAAAATTGAAAATAAAAATAAAATTTTTTTCTGTATTCAAGAAAAAGAAAAGAAACGAAAAAGAGGAAAAAAAAGAAAATTAAATAGCTGGACCAGCAAACAGACTGAAATATGATTGAAATTACATCATTTCCCCCTAGAAGTCAAATTATGAAGTGCTTTACAGTCTGTAAACTAAGCAGGCGGAGAGACTTGTGTTCCTGAAGAGCGAGGTTGGCCCAGTTAGGCGGGGTTTAGTGTAATGGCTCCGTTCTCCACTAGATGGCGCTGCTTAGCTTACGGGGGTGGATTGTTGTGGTGCTTGTAGGTGTGTATGCGCATGCGCGGCAGTGGTGAACATGGCGTCACCCAGGTACTCGGTGTCAAGTGTCGGAGCTCTGTGCTCACCCTGACCAGCAGTCGCGCACTGGTCCTTTGTCTCCGGCTTCCTCTGTTCCCGCTTTTACGCTGAATGTTACCAAGCCTGCAGGTTGTCAGGCGGCACCTCCCTCCTGAGTTTTATCTCCGTTGCGGCTGTGCTTCCCGACCCCTCATGGAGGGACCGCGGCTGGGACCGCTCAGATCCTCTGCGGGAGGGTCTCCCCGAGCAATGGCCGGTGCCGGCCTCACCCGGGAACATTCGTGGGACTCTGCTGCTGCCGTCGCCAGAGACTGCGGCTGGGCGCCAGCCCGCCCCAGAGAAGGTTCACGCGATCGTGTAGCAGCAGAGTTTCAGGGATTGTGGAAAATCACAGCATGCATCTGGCCCCAGGCTTCACCTTTAACGACCTTGTTCCAGCTCCAGCGAATGTGGTTGTTCTCTGGGGTCTGCTGGGACCGGGCAGCCACACAGCCTCGACCAGATGTCCTCCCAGCAGGGAAACCACCTCTCCCCATGTGGCCGGAGGATAACCGGCCTTCACTCTGCTCCTGGGGATCCGACCTTCCCACCAGAGCCGCACCAGGTAACGAGCTGCAGAGTTTCAGGCTCTGCGATCCCCATTTATAGAGTCTTAATGGAATTTAAACCCTCTCCTTTCTCCCTTTTTGGTTCAGTCCCTGCAGCTGTTTCCACTTTTCCACTTTCTTTCCAGCTGTTTTTTTGGGGGGGGTGTGCTTTTCCCGTATCTGCCCCCCACCCCATCTCCATCCTCTAGCTGGCAAAAACAGCTCCCTACCGTCCGCGGCTTCTCTCTCCCCAAGTTCACCTCTCCGTGCAGTGTACCTGCTGAGTTCTGTGGTTCAGGTTGTGCAGACTGTTGTGTGAATCCTCAGATCAGTGTTCTAGGTGTGCCGGATGGTTTAGTGTTGATCTGGCTATTTCATGGACGCCAGATGCAAAAAAAAAATTCCATGCTGTTCCTCCATCTTGACTCCTCTGGCGCTGGGGTTTTTCAAAGAACCCTACCCCCACTCTGGATGATCCCAGGGAACAGCTGAGGTTGAGAACTTCTCAACTTGTCCAGAGACCTGTTCTTTGAGTCCAGAAAGCCTCTTTAATAAAAGATGGAAGAATTGTTTCCTGTACCAAGAACTGGGTGTCTGGGTCCAGCTGAGCCCCAGTCCAAATGCCAATCCCACACAAAGTTGTGGTTCCAGATCTTGGAGACGTTCACTCCAGCCCACCCATAGGGGCTGGTGGTTGGATCCAGCAGGACCTGCATTCCACACACATTCATTCTTGGTCTTTAAGGACCCTCGCCAGGTAGATATTATCTTGATATCTCAGACTAGTGAACCAGCGTTTGGAGAGCATTCTCTTTATTTATTTTTTAAATGTTTTTTTATTTTGAGAGAGAGAGAGAGAGAGAGAGAGAGAGTGAGCTTGCACATGAGCAGGGGAGGGGCAGAAAGAGAGGGAGACAGAGAATCCCAAGCAGTCTCCGTGCTGTCAGCACAGAGCCTGATGTGGGGTTTGAACTCACGAACTATGAGATCGTGTATGACCTGAGCCGAAATCAAGAGCTGGATGCTTAACTGACTGAGCCACCCAGGTGCCCCTGGAGAGCCTTTTATTTGTTTATTTATGTATTAATATTTTTTAATGTTTATTTATTTTTGAGAGAGAGAGTGCGAGGTGGGGAGGAGCAGAGAGAGAGAGAGAGAGACAGAATCCAAAGCAGGCTCCAGGCTCTGAGCTGTCGGCACAGAGCCCGATGTGGGGCTCGAACCCATGAGCCGTGAGATCATGACCTGAGCTGAAGTCGGACGCTCAACCAACTGAGCCACCCAGGCGCCCCTGGAGAGCCTTTTAAAAGCTACCTTTCATCAAGAACTTTAACTTGTGCTAAGTACTTTACATTCAATTCTTTATTAAATTATCACAAGATAGAAATATTCTCATGGATGAAGAAATAGAGGCTCAGAGAAGTAAAGTTACATGACTAAGGTCACACAGCTCTTAGAGACAAATGAACCTGGATTTGAGATCCCTTTTAAAAATAACCTCAAACTCTCCTTTGCCAGACCTCTCTAACCTTCATCTCCAAAACCAAGGAAACATAAAAAAAAAACCCAACACTTGTTAAGTTGGATGCAAGGGATCTGTACCGTAGCATTGCGTTATCTGTATGCAAATTTCCCCTTACCAGTTTCAGCTATCGGGAGAGATACTAATCCTCATTTGAGCGCGCTCAAGTTGTGCGGGTAAAAATTACTTTATGTAATGAACTCTTAGATCAATTCTTATTGAAATGAGCTGGAATTAGATTTTTGCTGTTCCCATATGCAATGCCTTCAATTCGGTGATGAATTACCGGAGTCAGCAGCTCTGTGACATTTCAATGCCGTGCACGGCGTGTTACAGCTTTCTTGTTTGCTGGCCCTTTGCGGAGCCAAGGCAGACCTATGGAAGTGCATTTTTTAAATTTAGTGGGGCTGTTCGATAGAGGTTTTTCTTTCTTTTTTTTTTTTTCTTTATTCAGGGGAAATGTGCCATTTTAACGTTTAGATTCATTTGTTTTCAAAATCTCTCTTGGGTCACTGTGTGAATATTAATGATTATTTGCACACACAGATACATTATGTGTGTGACTTAGGGCAAGCTCCTCCCCTCCCCGGGCTTCCTGTTCCTCCCTCTCTGAGACGGAAGGATTACATCAGGTCGCTGTTTGCCAGAATTCTCTTCCTCTTAAGGTGCTAAGAAAAAAAAATTGGAGAAATGTCGGGTGTGGCAAGGTCAGGACCTCTGCCTTCAGAATGCGAACTTGCTCCTTTATTTTTTTCTGTGTTCCTGCCCCAGCCCGCAGAGTAAGAACTCCTCCTAACACGCCTGGCCCTCTCACGAGGTGTGGGGAGCAGCTCTGACCCCAGGTCCTTCGGGTTAATGTGCCTGGAGAGCTGAGCAGGGCTCGCCAGGCTGTAGATCGTTTTCACGGGCTGTGGACCCTGCAGCCAAAGGCTGACTGGGCCACCTGAAGGCGTGTCCCTCTGTGCGGAAGGTGGACAAGCGCCTGTGGTTCGTCCTGCAGAGTTATGATTAGGTGCCTGTTCTCTCGAACTTGCATCTTCCCGGTAAAGTGAAGGGTTATCATTCTGTGCTGACCCTGTCTATCCTGAATCACTTCTTTTATGACTTAGAGACCATTTTGTCTGGTACTAATGTGGCTGCTGTACCTTTATTTGCTAGTATTTGCCTGATGCATTTTTCTCCATCCCTTCACTGTTCATCTTTCTGTGTGTGCGTGTGTGTGTGTGTGTGTGTGTGTGTGTTTTGTAAATAGCATATAGCTAGATTTTCCCACACTCCAGTCTGATAATCTCTTTAATTGGGATGGTTATTCTGTTTACGTTTGTTGTAAACATTTTAATATGTTTGAGCTAGTTTCTCTCATGTTAACTTTTTTGAATTTCATTTGTCTTGTTCTATTTATCATCTATCCATCTATCCATCCATCTTCCCTCCCTCCTTCCCTCCCTCTTTCTCTTTCTTCCTTCCTTCCTTCCATCCATCTATCCATCCTGTCTTTCTCTTTCTTTCTTTCTTTCTTTCTTTCTTTCTTTCTCTCTTTCTTTCTTCCTATCGATCTATAAATCGATTTATCTATCTATCTGTGAGTCTATATATAATTTTTTCTTTTCTGGTTGGTAAAAATGAAAAAGTTTTTTCTTACTAACTTTTCTCTCTCTCCTGGGAATGAAAATTATAGCCTGTGTGTTTACTCTTTAAATGATGATCTTCGAAATTTTACTCTGCACCTGAAACTTGATAATCTTGGCTGAGTATCTTGGCCGTCACCACCTCCCTGCCCTGCCTGAACATGCGAACACCATGGACGATTGTAACCCGAATCCCCTTCCTGCTAATCCACATGCCTGTGTTGCCAAGATTTTAGTTCTCTCTTCAGTAAGCCTGCTTATTAGGCAGGAATTTTTACTTTACGTACACAATGTCCATCTGGATTCACCTGCACTCGTCTTTCTGCCCCACCTTGCATTCCTTCTTGTATCTCAGACCTTTCTGTGTGAGGTCATTTTCATTCCTTTAGAAGGTCTTCCCTTTGGGCGACTGGTAGTTAAAGCTTTCAGCTTTCGTTCTAAAAATGCCCTCATTTGACTTTTATTCTTGAGACATAGTTTTGTTAAATTTATGCTCCCACAGACGGAATGTTTGTGTCCCTTGAAAAGTTCTTACTCTGCGCTCTCGCTGAGGCTCTGGGCGACCCCACAGCTGGACCCGTGGAAGAGGGGGAGGCCGTGGGGCCAGGAGCACCCTCTGCTCCTTTCGTGGGACATTCACGAGTGTGTTGTGCTGAAATGGCTTGGGGAATCCTGTTTCCAGGAGGCCTCGGCACTTCATCAGGAGTCTGGATATACAGAGAGAGGGTTGTATTTTTTCCGAGCTCACCGTGCGCCTGGCACTGTTCTAGGTGCCGTGGGGAGGAAGGATGAACAGAGTCCCCTCCCTCCTGGAGCTGACGTCCTGGCGGAGGAGACAGACACTCTCAAGGAGGTACGTGAGTAACGGGATAATTTTAGATGGTTGTGGGCTCCATGAATCTGAGGGAGGCATAGGGAGCGATGAAGGCGGTTATGTGGGGCGGGAGAGAAGGGCATCTCTGGTGGGGCTTGAGTTGGAGCCCGAAGTGGGGGGGCATCGCTCTGTGGGAAGCGGACGAAGTGCTCCCGGAAGACAGCGGTGCAGCAGGAGAAGGGGATACAAGCGGAGGCCCTGAGGTGGTCCCCTCTTATCCGCGATTTCTCTCTCTGTGATTTCCGCCGCCTGCAGTCAACCGTGGTCTGGAAGCAGATGGTCCTTGTCCTAACCATCGGCAGAAGGTCAGTGGTCACCTAACGCTATGTCAGAGTGCCTATGTCACCCGCTCTACCCCACCGCATCTCCTCATGGAAGCATTGTGTCCTCTCACATCGTCACAAGAAGCAGGGCGAGTACGGGACGATCAGATGCTTAAAAATTTTTTTTTAATGTTTATTTTTGAGAGAGAGACAGAGCATGAGCAGGGGGAGGGGCAGAGAGAGAGGGAGACACAGAATCCGAAACAGGCTCCAGGCTCTGAGCTGTCAGCACAGAGCCCAATGAAGGGCTGGAACCCACAAACCATGAGATCATGACCTGAGCTGAAGTCGGTCGCTCAACCGACTGAGGCCCCCAGGTGCCCCTGGGACAATCAGATGTTTTGAAAGAGAGAGAGAGCACGTTCACATAACTTTTATTACGTTATAGAGTTACAGTCATCTCACTTTATCATTAGTTGTTGTTAATCTCTTACTGTGCCTGTTTACAAATTAAACTTTATCGTGGGAATGTATGTATAGGAAAAAAACATAATATGTACAGGGTTTGGTGCTATGTGTGGCTTCAGGCATCCGCGGGGAGTACCTCCTTGCTGATGAGGGGGGACCACTGTGCTTACAACCAAGCGACAGAAAGACCTACATGTTTGGCACTCTGTTCTTTATCTGCTGCTTCCTAACACACGACCACAATCTTGGCAGCTCAAAACCACAGGCACTTGGTATCTCGCTGAGGGCCAGCGGGTCAGAAATTTGATCAGGGCTCAGCTGGGTCCGCTGCTCAGGGTCGCACAAGGCTGCCGTTGGGGTGTCGGGCAGATGGCATTTTCATCTCAAGGCTCAACTGGGGAAGGTTCCTCTTCCAACGTCATTTAGGTTGTTGGCAGAATCTATTTCCTTATGGACGCACGACCTAGGGCCCTGGTCTTCTGCTGGCTGGTGGCTGGACACAGCTCTCAGGTTTTGGAGTCGGAAGTACCCAGATCCCCCTGCAGCCGTTCGCCACATGGGCTTCCTCAACACGGCCGTCCACCTCATCCAGCCAACCAGGAGGGTCTCTGCTCATGGAGGCCCCAGTCCTTTTTGAGGGCTTTCACCTCATTAAGTCAGGCCCACCCAGGATGATCCAGCTTTTGAGGAGCTCACAATCAACTGGTTTGGGACCTTAGTTACACCTGCAAAGTCTCTTTACTGTTGCCATGTTCTATTGGCCAAGGCAAGTCCTTCCCATCCTCAAAGAGAGGAGACCATACAGGATGTGAGCCTCAGGGTGCAGAGGTCATGGGGCCTGTCTTCAACTTCTGCCGACCACCGGCACACTGAGTGGGAATGGCAGCCGTATGGCAGATGCTGCTGGTCCCCTGCCCAATATCTAACTCCCCTTTCTTCCTTATCAACAAAACCTGGCTTTGTTCCAGAAGCAAAGTGCCCATCTTCCCAGGCTCCCTAGAAGCTGCTCCTGGTGATGTGATAGGGCTCTGGCCAATGACTTGTAGCAAACTAAGGAAAAGTTATGTTTCCTGATAACAAGGGACAGACACAACTGGCACGCGCCTTTTCTCCTTTGCTTCTTTCCTTTCTTCCTGCCTGGAACTTAGACACAAAGCCTAGAAGTGAGGCAGCCGTCTTGTGACCATGAGGCTTCTTATTTTAAAAAAAAATTTAATGTTTAACTTTTGAGAGAGAGTGAGTGAGCAAGCGAGCATGAGTGGGGGAGGGGCAGAGACAGCAGGAGGCACAGGATCTGAAGCAGGTTCCAGGCTCTGAGCTGTCAGCACAGAGCCCGATGCAGGGCTCAAACCCTGTAACTGTGAGATCATGACCTGAGCCCAAGTTGGATGCTTAACCAACTGAACAACCCAGGTGCCCTGAGGCTTCTTATTTTCTGAGGCTGGCAGAGTAGGAGGATAGAAGGATCCTGGGCCTCCAAGGGCATTTTGGAACTTCTCTGGACCACTCTTGAACTTCTTGATGTGTGAGAAAAGTCTCTCCCCATTTGGTAATGCAAATGTACCTAAGTTTCTGTTACACGGACCCAAATACAATCCTAGCGTGCTGCCATTATCAGGCAAAAGTCAGGTCATAGAGGTCCTTGTTGGACACATCATGGAGTGTGGGTTTTATTCTAAGTTAAATGGCAAGATGTTGAATCAGACGGGTGCCTGGATTTTGATTCATATTTTGGAAGACTCTTCTGGCTACTTAGCAAAGAATGAATCTTGGGAAGGGGCACGTGTACAAGATTGGAAGCGGAGGCTCGGGGAGGGTGAGTAAGTGGCCCAAGGTAACACAGCTGGAGAGGGACACGAATGCGAACCAGACCGCATGTTTGTTTGACTTGACAACATCGGCTTTGGCTGTTGTCTTGGAGTTTGATCAAGGTCTCTTGTCTGCCTGCTGTTACTGGAGGAGCCCCAAAGCTACCACTTTGCTTATCTCTGGAGTTTCGTTCTCTGAAAAACCTCATGATTTTCAGTCTTAAAAGGGAAATTCATTCTGGGCCTGGACATTTTTCCAGATCAATCTGGGTCAACCTAATTACAGCTAATAAAAGAAAGATGTGTGTGTGTGTGTGTGTGTGTGTGTGTGTGTGTGTGTGTGTGTGTGTATGTGCGTGTGTGGGAGAGAGAGCTTTTCTTTCCATTATGATTTGCTTACAGTTCCTTTTAAGTCCCTGTTGACTGATACTGATACCACCTGATACTATTAGAGCTTGGAAATAAAAATAGTTTTGCCTTAGAATCAGAACTCCTATCAGCCCCAACTGATGCTAGATGTTAAAGGAGCTTGCAGTGGGACACATTCCTTGGACATGATGCTGAATTTCATCCAGGGGGCTCCAAGGGAATCGTGCAGGACTTGACATGGTAAGGTGGCATAGTGGCCACGTATGTTGGACTTCAGCCCCTAGTCCCCACCGATTTATGGGGTGACCCTGGTAAGTCACTTCCCCTCTTGCGTCCTCAGTCTTCCCATCCTCTAAGTGGTGCTCTCAAGCCAGAGCGGAGGTTCCCAGTCCAGGTTGCCCAGAGTCCAGGGGTTTTAGGGGTTGCTCCTGAGAAAAGGGTTGCTCCTCTTTGGATCAGCTGAGTCTGGAGCTGAAGGTCATTAGAGGACAAGGAAGAAGCTTCAGAAGTAGACACCTGCAGCCTTGTCCCCGAGAGAGAGCTCACTTTGGCTCCAGTGTTTTGCTCCAGGGGAAGAGGTGGGAAAGGAGAACAAAGCTCTGTAAGTCACAGAAAAAAGCATCTGCCCTAATTAGACCCATCGTGGGTAAGCAGGTGGCCTCCCTCCAGTCCTCCTGGGGGGCTGGAAGCTAGCCATCTGCTTGCTTCCCGGGAGCAAAGTCTCCTTTGCTCTCTTGAATCTACGGGCAAAGCTGACTTGGCGAGTCAGGAGGAGCTGGGGCAGCCCCAAGAGAAGAGGAACGAGGAAATGATGGAGAGATTCAGTAAGAGGGCTAGGAAGAAATGCTCTAGAGCTTGGAAACATTAAACCTGGAGGAGAGAAGCCCGGGGGTCTGGGGGTGGGGTAGATGTGTGGGACAATCCTCTGTAGGATACCAGTTGTGGAGGATTCTGAGGGTATCATTCACTTCCTTCATAACTTCAGTCTGATCACATCAACCTAACCTAACCAACCCAACACAACCCATCCCACCTCATCCTAACCCAGCCAACCCAATCCTATTTGTCCGTCCGTCCATCCATCCATCCATCCATCCACCTAGCCTACATTTCTCCACTCATGCATTCACCTACCCACTGGTCTATCCATCCATGCAACTGACTCATTTGGTTGAACCCCTTCCTATTTCCCTCTCTGCCTTATTCATGTGTTATCTCAACCACTCCATCAATATTTGCTGAGCACCTACTATATATACCTGGGAGTGCAGCAGAGAATGAACAGCTTGGGTGGCTCACAGGCCAGTGTTGTAAACAGATATGCAAACAAGTCGGAGAAGTGATTGTAATACAGGGAGGAGCAAAGGGCTATTACAACTTGGAAGGGGGAGGAACTGTTTAGGGAAATGAATCAAGGAACGCTCCAAGGAGGCAACAATATCCAAATTGGCTCCTGAAGGAGGAGCTTCAGTTTTATCAGCTGGACAACCAAGGAAAAGGTTTATTTTTGGGGTGCACAGCCAGTTTGAGGAGTTCAGGCCACGCTTGCCTTTTGCAGATAATATTAGCTTTACTTCCATTTCCTCCTCCTTCTGAGCCTCAGAAAAAGTCTGGATCATTCAACTCAAATTTCTGGGCTGTTCGAATTCAGGTTTAATTCAACAACTGATTATTTTTCAAAACACTGGAGGGAAAAAAAAACACATTCAAGGAAAAATCCTAGAAGCTCACAACAGGAAGTTATCTTAACCAACCTGTATGTGGCATCTCTGGAAAGTGAGCATCCAACACGCCAGCGAATAGCCATTCTTTGTGCTGAGAGGCCGGGTGTGTGTGTGCACGTGCGTGCGTGTGCATGTGAATTTGAGACGATTCTGCTTCCATCGGACTGTTTCTTAGTGTTTGGTACTATCTCACCAAAGGTGTCCCTTTTGTGTTAGCAGGTCACATTGTCCCAGAGCTTGACTCTTTTTTTAAAAAATATTTGTTTTTGAGACAGGAGAGAGAGAGAGGAGGGAGGGAGGGAATGTGAGTGGGGGGAGAGGCAGAGAGAGGGAGAGAGAATCCCAAGGAGGCTCTGTCGTGTCAGCACAGAGCCTGACGCAGGGCTCAGACTCATAAACTGTGAGATCATGACCTGAGCCGACATCAAGAGTTGGATGCTTAACTGACTGAGCCACCCAGACGCCCCGAGGTATTAGTTGAAACAGGAATAGGTGACAGACACTTACTTGGGCCTAAGCTCATCTCACAGGGACTGCAGGGAGGGTCAAATGCCCTAACGTGTGTGAACTGAAGCCTTGCTAATGCTGGAGTGTAATAGAAGCGAAGACGTTTCAAAGCTCCTCTCTTCCAGTCTGCCTTTCCCCTCTCGTCTGCACCCCTTCCTGCCCTCCCCCTGCCCCTCCTCACACCAGCCTTGTAAACCTGGATTAAGCAGTGTTCTTTGCTTTCTAGAACCTTGGGAAGAAAACTGGTATAGATTACTCTTACAGAAATGGGCCTCGAGGAGGAACAAACCTTGGTTTGAATCCTGGCTATCGTCATTTACTAACCAGCTACTTAACTTCTGTAAGAAGCAGCTTCCTTTAAAAAGGAGATAATATTGATGCCTGGGTGGCTCAGTCAGTTAAGCGGCCGACTTCGGCTCAGGTCACAATCTCGCGGTCCGTGAGTTCGAGCCCTGCGTTGGGCTCTGTGCTGACAGCTCAGAGCCTGGAGCCTGTTTCGGATTCTGTGTCTCCCTCTCTCTGACCCTCCCCCGTTCATGCCCTGTCTCTCTCTGTCTCAAAAATAAATAAACGTTAAAAAAAAATTTTTAAAAGGAGATAATATTTCTGATAATATTTCCCCCTGGCTTATTGAGACAACCTACATCATATGCTTATATATACTGTGCCTGGCACGAGTGTCTTTATCAGTTTTAAATTTCAGGACCTGGCATGTCGTAGGCACTTACTTAATGTTTGTTGATGACTGTATGATTGCTTACACATTATGCAGAACATCGTATTTTTAGATTAACGTAACTACCAACTTTAGCTTGCTAGCTTGCATATTGCTTATAGGACAGCTTTCCTTGGCTATGCAGTCAAATCCTCAGCTTGCTTTCCTCCAGTTCTGTGGATTCTAGGCTTTAAACCCTGGTATGAAATGCCTTGCCTGCACCGTGGACCAGCAGGTCCCACTTCCTGGCCATTGATGTTCACGCTCCATCCGCCCACCCGGCTGTGGACAGCTTGGCCATCCTCAAAACGAAAAGTGGTCTCTATATCCTGCTTAGTAAACAATGTTGAGGACACTCTCAAGTCTAAACTTCCTGCCCTGATCGGCTCTGTGAAAGCTTCTAGTTCCGTGGGTCTCAACCGAAGGTGATCTGAACACCCTGCCCCTCCAGCAGGGGCCATGTGTCAATGTCTGGAGACACTGTTGACCGTCACAACTGGGGTGTGTCTGTGCTGAATAAGTGAGTAAAATATGAAAACTAATAAGCGTTCAAAGCAGTCACTCTTAGGTCCTGCACTCTTTTGAGATAAATACTCTGGATGGACACGTAAACACCTACTTCTCCCCCTCCTCGGCATCTTGCCCATCTTCCAGGTGAGTTTTCTGCAGACCACCTTCAGAAACTTTTCTGAACTCTGAGATGACCGCGTTTCACGCCTGAGATGATTTCATGCCTCCGGAACCGGCGCAGTCAGGAACATTTTCCGTCTTGCTGCAGAGCCGTGCATGTTACTTGGAAACGACTTCCTTCTCCTCCACCCTGGGACACATTTACTGCCACCAACCTAGGGTCTTCCTTTCTGGGAACGGAGGGGGTGCTTTCCATGTGCATCTGCCGGCGTCCCACTCACCCTCAAACCACGACCGTGCCCACCTGGGATTGTGCCGAGGTACCGTCAACACAAGGACCTGACTGGCCTTCTCCGCTGCTGTCTCTCTCATGGGTCACACGGGCCCTGGCCCGTCGTAGGTGCTCAGTGCAGACCAGGTGAAAAAATGCTAAATGCATGAGGTGTTCTAAAGCTTTGGCCTGGCAGACCAAGATCGCTTGAGAATCGCACAGAGTTGTGGAGAGAGTGTAGACTCTGGGTCATCATTCGTGGGGGCGAGTCCCAGTGGTGTCTTATTATCCCTGGGCTCTTGGCGTGGTGACCTTTTAAGGGGCTTTGCTCATTTTTCGGATGGGCCTAATTTATACCCGTCTCCCAGGTCTTCTGTGGCAAGTAAAATAATTCGCGTGCGGTAGGGTGTTCGATAAATGGCATCTGTTCATAGTAACAGGAGCCACCAGGCCTGGCTTGTTCCATGGGACCAGTCAGGTAACTGCACAGTCACTCCTATAGCTAGAGGGTTCTCTCCTGCTTTCCTGCAGGGTCCTGTTTTCCTTTCTTTCTTCTCCCTGCATCCCCCGGATTTTTTCCCCATCTGGGCCCCAGTCATGTAGGTCTGAACCTCAACGCACAGAGGGAAGCTCAAGCCAGTTCATCATCCTCTTTGCTTCAGCACGTGGCACAGGAGCCCCGGGTGCTGGCGGCTCAGAGAGGTCAAGTAACCTGTGCCGGCTTCACACAGTGAGGCCATGCCAAAGCTCCAATCTGATCCAAGATCTCCTGACTTCCACGCCCTTGCTCCTCTTTCCGTACTGAGGCCAGGGGTTTACATTTGGTGCTTTAGTGGCCAAAGCACAAATGCTCTTAAAGTTGGACCTATTGAGACTCACACGGCCGCTTTCTGCAGCATTCAATGAAGTGGCTGCTCTGAGTGTTCGGGGCCTTGTGAGGACAGGACGTGCATGAGAAACGCTTACAGAACGGGCTTCTCAGAGCAGTGCTCCTTTGAAGAGCGGCACCGGCCCTGGCTCAGATGTCCTTGTGCTTTAAGGTCGGCCTCTCGAACACAGGCTTTGATGGTGGAGCTGCTTTCCGCAGGAAAACAGCAGCTCCCGGGATGAGCCCCGCCCCAGGGCCCTTGGCTCCTCTTGGCCCCAACCTCAGTCCTTACTCTGCGACGGGGGAGTGCTTTGTGCTCAGGGTCTGTCCTGAGACTGTGGCTTCCCCACGCCTCTGGAGAGGAAGAGGCTTGGGGGCCAGGCTCTCCAGGTCCGCGGTCTGGCTCCAATGCCGGTAGCTGGGTGACCCCTGGCAAGTCGTCCAACCTCTGCACCTGTCAGATGGGGGCGCTCCTCCTGGGGCTGGGGCGAGGACCAAGTGAGTCAAAGACCAGCAGTGCTTACTGTAGTGTGCAGCATGTGATAAGTGCTCAGTAAGCATCATCTATTGTTAGTAAACACAGACGCTGAATCTCACCTTGGATTCACAGCTCAGCGCTGCTTCTCACGGCCTGGGTGACTTTGGGGGAGCTCCTTGACTGCTCAGAGTGACAACATCCCAGCCGACAAGCGAACAGAATAATGCTTCCGGTAGCTTCCGGTTTGCGCATATCCATCTGTGGGACAAACCGTACTCTGGGGGCATTTACCCCGAAGCCCACGTAATCCTTCATTGTGAGTTTTTGTACACCAGCTGGTGCAAGGACATCTTAACATCCGTGTGATGATGCCTTTTGGCAAACATTTCCTCTCCGGGAGGGTCTCCACCTTTGTGGGCCGCAACAGCCTTTGTGCCAAGGACGTTAATATTTTATTGCATTTTTGCAATTACTGTACAAAACCAAGCAGAAAGAAGTGCTGATCCTACTGGCGAAGGAGCATGGATCTCATAAACTAGATACAACTGAGCCAAAGAATGAAAAAAAGAGAGAGAGAGAGCGAAGATGAAATCACAGAAGCCACCAGCACAGCAGATCTTTAACGTTAGCTGGATGATCTTCGGGCTCAGCTTGCTGCCTGTCACGCACTTGTGAAAGAAAAGTATAAAATGCACGAACCAGTATGAAAATGCCAGAACGGTGTGGTCGAAGGCAGCCCCGGAAAAATGAGCTTTCATTAAAGGCTACATACAGAGATTTTCTTTCTCTTTCCCCAATAGGACCCCGCTGCTCAATTTCTGCAAACGTCTGCACTTGTACATCGCATATGTGAGCAGGGCCGGCGACGGCTCTTCAGGTAAAGGGCCCCCCACATTGCGTGGCACCAATGGGTGTTCCCTAACGGATGGCGATCGTCACCACCGTCACCCTCATCATCCTGTGCTGGCCTCAGAAGATTCAGAGTCAGCTGAGTGTAGATGGAAAGCTTTAGAACGTCAGCCATCACTTAGGTGATTCAGAAACTAATGATGATTTCCTTGACAAGTGTCCACTCAGCTTCTGCTGGGAGACCCCCAGTCTTGGGGAGCTCCTTGCCTGCCGTGCAACCCACCCTCTTTGTTAGGTGTGGCTGAGTATAGCTACTCGGTGTCAGTGTATGTCTCGGGGACCATTACCTACTAGTGGGCTTTATGTACTTTATGGAGCCACGCCGTGAGATCTCTTTTCACATAGAAGGGCACCCACACAGACTATCCACCCTTCAAAAACTCATCCATCCATTCATTCGTTCGTTCCTTCATCCACAAATGTTTCCCGAGTGCCTACTTTGAGTGGTCTCTTGCTTCAGTGTGGGAGGTGTTCCAGGGCCCATGGACGAGACAGACAAGTGCAGTTTGGCATTGTAAGTGTGGGGCCATTTCAATCTGGAAAGGGAGGGGAGCAGCATGGGAGCCCCAAAGAGGCTTCAAGCCCAGCTGGGGGTGGTGATGGCTACAGAAGGCTTCCTGGAGGAAGTGACATCTGAGATGAGTCTCAGAGGATGGGTGGGAGGTGGGGACGGAGAAGAGGAAGGCATTTCAGATGGAATGGAGAGAGTGTTCAATAGATATGGAGCTCTGGATACAGATGCAGGTTCATTGTGTGTGTGTGTGTGTGTGTGTGTTTGTGTGTGTGTGTGTGTGTGTGTGTGTGTGTGTGTGTGTGTGGTCTGTCTGGAGGGTGCCTGAGGATGGAACCAGTGAAGTTGAAAGGTCTAGGAGAACCTTCATTCCAAACTAGTTTGGACTTTCTTTGGGGGCTGTGGAGCTCCCCTGGCAGTCCTTCTGGTGGCCCTGGCCCTGGGCTGAGGGGTCCCTGCTCTGGTCTGGCGCCCTCCTGGTGGGTGCGGCTGCTGTTGGCTTTCGGAGTGACATAGTCTGTTGGCATTGCCTATTGCACGGCTCCTTTGCCTCTATGTCCCTTCCGGCCCCTTCCATGGTCTGGTGGCATGAACTTAGCTCTGGAGCCGGACACACCAGGGGTAAGTCCCAGCTCTGCTGCTGCCGACTCTTGAGCCTCAGCCCAGCTCCTTGACCCCCAGAAACCTCAGTCTTGCTTGCAAAGTGCAGAAAATGACAAAAGTAGTGAACATTTCTATGCGGTTGTGTGCGGCAAGCACCGTTATAAGCGTTTTACAAAAACCACTCACTCAATCTTTACGACGACTCTGTGAGCTTGTTACTGTTATTATTATTCCCATTTTATAGATGAGAAGACAGATGCATGGAGAGGCCCAAAGTCTTCCAGCTGGTAAGTGGCGGGGCCGGAAGTCCCCGGAACCTCTCTGCTAGAGTTGACGTGAAGATCAGAGGAGCTGACACAAGCAGAGTCCTTGACATGCTGCCCGGCACAGCAGGTACTCAGTAAGCAACAACTGTCATAGGTACTAGGGCTCTGAGAAACATACAGAATGGCACCATCAAGGACAGAGGCAGTCCCCAGCGTTAAGCAAATTCCCTCCATCCAAGGGAGCCCATGGAAGGCCCACTTCAAGCTCATTCGCTCCAGACAACAGAAATGACAGGTCAGGTCTCTGGTGAAAGAGACCGGAACGGCCACTGATGAGAAGCCAGACTTGTTTCCTTCTTCCCCGATGGACGGACCAACTTCTGAGGGCTCTTGTTTCCTTGGGACTGGAGAGCTGAGCTCTCAGGCACGTTTCCCTCATTGGCTCTGGTCATGGAGGCGGGGTGGGGGTGGGGGCACCTGATAAGCCATAGAGTTCCCCCTGCCCGGTCCCTCAGCTCCAACTCCAGCAAAGCACTGGGGTTTCCAACCTGTCGTTTTTGAATCCCTGAAGCCACATGTCACCCTGTCTTTTACAACACACATAAAGCACTGGCAAGTGGAACCAGCAACTGCACGAGCAAACAGGATGTGGATGTGAGATCTGGTGTCACTGGCAGAGAAGGAAAGGGGGTGGTGGAGGCCAGGAGACTGCCCTAAGCTGGGGACAGCTGAGCAAAGTGTAACTGGTCTGTGCTTTGCAGCCTGCAGACCTGGGTTTGGATGCAGGCCTGGCCACTTTCTGGCCATGTGACCTCGAGCACGGCCATTGGGGTGCATCCTTCATAATTCCTGCCCAAATTCAAGCCCAGGATTGGGCACAGGGGGTGATGATCCCTTTTCAAAATAGATGCTGCATGGTGTGTGGGACGAGGGCTCAGCTTGGGGTCAGATCTGAATTCACATCCACGGGGCCCCACAGGAGCTGCGTGCGGGTGGGGGCTGGCTCCTCTCCGGGAGCCTCTGCGTCAGGCTGAAGACAGGGGATAACGAGTATTTGTCATGTAGGGACTAGAGGAGCTGCTCTGGGATCGGGCTGCCTGGATTCAAATCACCGCTCTCTTGGACTGGTTCTCAAAACCCTGGTGATTTCATGCCCCCTTCCCCAGGGATGCATGTTTGTCGTCCGCAGCCTGGGGGAGGTACTACTGGCCTCTGGCCGGTGGAGACCAGGGACACTGCTACCCGCCCTACCATGCAGAGGACAGTCCCCACAGCGAAGAACAACCCCGCCCTAAAAGTCAAAGGGGCTGAGGCCGAGGAAGGTGCTCTGGTGTCTACCAGCTTGTGAAACTGCTTCACCGGGTCAAGACCGTTCCCTCAATGGGAAAAGGCAGGTGATAACAGGGCTCGATGATAACAGTGGGGGTTGCTTCAAAAACAGAGGCCGTGTGGCACCTGGTGCAGAATTGGGCTCCTGGAAAACCCTTAATATGTGTATGCTCAGATTTTTGTGCAATGAGGGGCCATAGCATATGTCAACTGCTTGGACACAGGAGGCCCACACGGAGTGGGGGTGTGTGATGACGATGATGGTGATTATGTTC